>NC_056732.1:1550563447-1550723447 GCF_019279795.1 Protopterus annectens | reverse complement strand
GTAGTGTTTTCTGGTGGACACATGGTAATATGCTTGATGTAATTTTCTGTTCCTTGTTGCAGCATATTTCATGACATTAAAAAAATATCTAGGTTTAGACTGCAATCAGGATGTAAGCATCTATTTGCTGTGCTCAGATGTTTTTCTTGTTGCAGTGTGTTTCATGACATTAAAAACATATCTCGGTTTAGACTTCAGTCAGGATGTAAGCATCTATTTGCTGTGCCCAGAAGTTTTTTCTAACAGAATTGATGAGGGATAAATAATAAAACATGAACAAATACAAATAAAACTTAGTAAGGAATATATTAGAAGAGTTAAATTAATACTGAAAACAGCATTGACATCTAGGAACAAAGTCTAAGCCATAAACCAATTTGATCTTCTTTTCCTAACTTACAGTTTTGGAATGACTGACTGTCCCCAAAAGGTGTTGGATAGGTTGGACAGGAAAACAAGAAGGATGTTTCCTGCTCATCAAATGGTTTATAAAAATCAGTACATACCAAGATTCTATATTCCCTGTTCTGAATGAGGTATGGTTCTCCCTGAAATTGGTTACATGTATAGATCTGCAATTGTTGGATTGCATGCATATCTGCTGACCTCACAAGACCCAAACATAGTGAAAGTTTTGAAACATGAGGAGAATAAGTCTAAGATCTGCTTAGTTTAGCAGAAGCATATTGGCATCAAGCGGGAATGGAAATCAAACTAGAAGTAGATGAAAATCCAGCAGCAACTGAATGTGACAAAAAATGAAGGAATATAAAGTGAAGGATCAGATGAGAAGGCAAGATATGTGGAAAATGCATGAATATAGTTGCAAGTATCGAAAACTCTTGGAACAACCAAGGGATCAAACACAGAAATGGTTAAGGAGAGGTGAATTTAAACCAAAAGATGAAAGGTTAATATTGCGGCCCAAGATAGTGGACTATGTACACTTCGGTTTACAAAGTTCATTGAACATGTGGGAGAAACAGACAAATGTAGGTTTTGTAAAACAATTGGAAACAGTTGCCATGGATGCCAGAACCATAGAGACAGGGGGAGCCCCCCGCCCACTTATACAGCTGCAAGACCTGTTGGGAAAAATTAATGAAGTGGAGTTTTCATGCTAACATGGATTCGTGCGCGGAAGTTGAACTAACTAAACTAGCTATTTCTGTTCTCTTATTGCGTTGTTGTGTTACAGGATTTATGCTGCTGTTCTTTTGGTGCTGCCAAAGTCATGCCATTAAGGAGAATTTTGTTCTTTTATTTGCAGAAGTTATGATTCTCCTGTGTGTGTGTGTGTGTGTGTGTGTGTGTGTGTGTGTGTGTGTGTGTGGAAAATGCCCCAGTTAGACATACCTGGTGGTTAGTGTTACTCAGGCTCAAACAAGAGCCTGAATTCTCCACCCATATCACCACTTGTGATTCAGGGAGTTGAGTCCATAGCTCTCAACTGTCCAGATTTTTTCAGAATATTTGACTCATACTTTTGGTCTGTTCCTCTTAAAATTTGTGGTTTTCTGGCAAATCAGTGAGAACTGAATTCACTAAAGAATGATTGCCCTTTAAGTTTCAGTCTTCCTATTTTTCAGGAACACATGGTAACACATAACATTTTATTTTAGCAACTTTCTAAGATTATACAAGCAATATTTAAAATGTGTCCATGGTTTTGGGCCTTTGACCCTCCCCCCAAATACATGTTGGCTTTTTCCAGAATTCTTGTGCTGCAAAGTTGAGAGATTGAATTGAGTGTCAAGTGGATTTTACAAGGAGCTGAAAGTTTCAGGGGAAGAGAAGTTTAGTGCTACTTATGCTAAATCATTTTCAGTGTTAGTAGCATAACAGGTAATATGTTGGTTTTTGATGCAGAAGGCTGTGGGTTCTACTCCCACAGTATGCAGATAGATTGCTGATACTGTACTGTGTTGTACTTTAAAGGGAGTGGATGCTGCAGTCCCATGAATGCCCTCCTTTGGAGGAGTTACCTAATAACTATGTTTCTGTTATCAGTTTGCCATCCATTCCCCTTTGCAAAATTACTAACTTATCATTTTTTTAATGTAGCATAGTTAATTTATTCTTCAAGGGCAACAGGTACTTTATTTGTAGATGAAACAATGAAGTATAAAATTGTTTGCTAGCAGCAACCTCTTCATTAGTTACAGATCCCTTTAATGTGGAATTATTTAGATGACTTACTTCTGCAGAGATTTTGCATATTTACTGATATTGGTGTTTAGCAATGACAAAAGTTTGTGTCCTTTTATGGTTGAAATTTTCTGAAATGGGTAGTTTTGTCATTTTTGGTTCATACATTTTGTTTCATTGCTTACTAGAAGACTGTTCCAAACTACATATTTAAAACACATTCTAACAAGTGGTGCTGTATTATATTATTTATTTATTTATTTATTTCTAGTTTGATGACTGGGGAGGTCCACTGGGCTCAGAGAGCCCGTTTTCAGTGGAGGCCCGGGGAGAAAAGCTCCGCATTACATAGTTTAGTTACATATACACTCATAGTAAAGAAGACACAATTACAATTTCATTCCATGCTAGAGAACAGGAATAAATTATTTGGTTACATAGTACCTAAATATTTAGGATGGCAGTAGTAACTTAATTGAGGGGGAGAATAAAGACTTAGAAGGAAAAGAGAGAAAAAAAAAAGAAAAAAAGGTTCGATGGGTTATTTATAATATGTACAATTATGTTATTTACAATATAATTTAATACAATCAGGTTAATACAATCAGGAAGGTGAATCAAAGAATGCATACATGTATGTTTACTCACAGGATGCAGGAGATCAAAATAGGGGAAGAGACCAGTCACCAATGGAGTCTCCCAGGGTTCGGTGCTGAGACTTTTTCTGTTTGGCATATACATCTCAAAAGTAAAAGGAAATACCAAAGGGCTTTGGCTGACTAAGTTTGAGATGACTGCAAGCTAGGAGCAGTTATTGAATCCCCAAATGACTTAACCATCATGCAGGAAGGTTTGTCCCAAACAATACCTGGTGCCAGAATCATGAATTGAAACTAAACTCCAAGAAATACATTATCATATCCTTTGGGAAGTCATCTACTCCAGAGAATTGACAAATTGACAATGCCCCTTGAGAACTGACCCAGTTGTTTAGCATTTGGGAACTTGTGTGTACCATGACCTAACTTTTGACTAATATGTGCCCAGAGTCATAATAAAGCCTTTCTATATTGCACAGCTTATAAACAAATTGATTGTGACTAGATCTAGATATGTTATTGTGGCCCTTTACAAAGCCCTCATTAAGTCAATCATTTTGTATAATGCCCACTTTGGCCTGTATCTGTCCAGACCCTTACAACAACTGGAACACCCAGAGAGATACCTTACTAAAAGGATACAAGTCCTAAGCAAAAGGTATTGCATGGAGCACCTCAAAGATTTATCACTATACTCAGTATCCTACAGAGTGCTTAGAGGTGACATGTCTGGCATACGAGGCATCCTCTGACCTAATACAGATGGACCTACTGAACATCAGCAAGTCAGATGACATCAGAAGTACTCAGTTCAGGTATCTAAACTGAGTGTTGTGGGGAGATGGATATATATCACAGAGGCTACCACTGTTCCAGAACAGACTATCCATTCAAGTAAAACAAAGCTCATCCCTGTCCACATTCAGATGCAGCTTGGATCTAAGGATGGGTAATAGAAAATGTACTCCAGGATTGCCCCTCATGCACTAATGGATTAAGACAGTTCCTAAATGCTGCATCCCTTACATGGGTCCCCTCAAATTATCTATAGTATGATCACAGTTATTCTCACTAGGGCTAATATACAATTATTAGCCATGGGATAGGTAAGACCAATCAGGAAATGTTAATTCAAGCACCAAAAGGGAAATTGGCTAAGCTTAAAATGTCCTCCAAGTGAACCTATGTTGTGGTAGTAAATAGTTTTTAAAAAATTGCCCTTTTTCGATCACTAAGTGCCCCTCTCACCCTCCGCCCACCCAGTCTTCAACAGCTTCCGGCGCCTCTGACAGTTGCACATCTTGTTGCCGGTTTTGATACATTAATAGCAGAAGGACTGTATACTGAAAGGCATAAGAATGTGGCAAGACTGCTACACTGGGGATTTTGCAAACATTATGGTACTGAAGTGATTGAAAAACACTTGAAGCATAAACCACAAAGCATTATAAAAATGAAGATGTTTTCCGTCTTTCCTTTCTTCCCTCACTAATGTCACTGTGCAGCATCACTGGTGATGTGTACGAGCTTCAGGCCCCACCAGAAGTAAATATTAAATCAGAATTTAACTTGGTAATTACAGTTTTGCTTAACTGCATTTTCTTTGCTAATCTGTCTGCTGACACTGCATTTACTGTTAGATGGATGTTTTGTTCCACGATCAACCTAGCTGAACTCTGTTAGTGATTTTGTTAGCCTGTATCCTAGAAGAATTAAATGGAATTGTTGGCTGGTTCTTGTTCTGTTCTGCTTACAAGCATAGAAATGTTATCTTAAAGAATGTATTGATGCAATTTTATTGCTAGTTGTTTGGAATGGATTGCTACAGTTTGAGAGTGTCTGCTAACCTATATACCACTGTTTTTTACAATCTGAGCAAACTAGTGATGGTGAGAAATGTGTAATTTCTGTGCAATATTATTCTGCTGTGCCAATTGCTATACAGTATCTAGTTGACTTTATTACTGTAATTATATTACCACTCTTAACAGTTGGACAAAGTTTATTTTATGCTGTAAATTCTTTCAATTGCCTAGCCTAACTCCCCCTCCCTTCTAACCTAACCTTATTTATAACTCATATTTAGAATAACCGTGTTACTTGTGTTATCTGTATGAGCTCTTTCTAACTCTCCACTTCTCTCCCTCTTCATTGATTGTGCCAAGGCTTAACTTTCAACAACTCTGCAAATGCTACCCGTGATCAGCGACCTGCCGAACTTGCATCCCTATCTGTCTCGATAACATTAATCACTGTATATGTCAGTTTGTTCTATGTTTAAACAATAACTTGCCTAGCCCCAGTTTATTCTACATGTCACCAGACTGCAATAGTCCCCAGCTTGCTTCTTTTATTACTATACCCTCTCACCAGCATTTCTCCCCTTTTATTCGCTATCCTGTTCTCTGTAATAAGTTTCCTATATTCTTATAGTAACCTAATTTGCTAACTAGATTTTCTGGAACCTCCACACTGCTCCCTCTTTATCCAGAGCACCAGCTATTCATCCATAACCCACTGTATTCTACAACTCAGTACATCATACCTCTCTTCTAATATCTTAAACTTCCTTTCCCCCTTACTCTACCCACTTAAACCAAAAGGAAAATACTCTATTCTCTCTGATCTACAGTGCACTACATAATTTTATAAAACTTTAGCTAACCTCTGTGATTGTTGCTGACTGGTCCTTCATGTCGAGTCAGGTCCAACCAGCTCCATTTGCACTTGCTCCACTGTCAGGTCCAACCATCTCCATTTGCCCTCGCTCCACTCAGGCTCAGTTCGCTCCTCTACCCTACCCCATTCCCATCCACCTCCTTTATTTATACATTGTAGCCACTCCCACACTATCATATATATAAATCAGTATACTCCACCACCATTGCACCTTTAATCCCTTGCCTCTCAACACATCCACTAACCCCCCCCCCATACCATACACCAACTGCCTAGGAAAGCTACTGACCTGTTGTTACTAAATATTAATGTTGCAAGCATTTAAAAAAATCCATGATCTTCACGCTAACCTCTCCCTGTACTCACCAGACATAGTTCTACTAAATGAAACATGGCTAAAACCAGACATCTCTAATAATGAAATTCTGGCACCAGGGTATAATACCCTATGCAATGACTGAAAAACCAAAAAGGAGGTGGTGTTGTAATATTACTTAAAAATCACCTTAATGTTTAAACACTGGATCTACCTACCCCGACCTTTGGCAATGCTGAAATTATTCTTACAAGACTAAAAATTAACCCCAAAAAATGTATCACTATAATTGAATGTTGTATCCCACTTGGTAACAACATACCCACCACAGAGAACCTACTCTACTGGGCTACCAAGGCATTCCCACATGAAACTATTATCTTGGGAGACTTCAACATAGACTGGTTAACTAGTAATTCTAGTAATCCCACTAACTACATCAGCCTCCATCGAGTCTCCCAAATTGTCCAGTCTCCAACAAGAATTGATAAATCAACCAAGTCCTTGACTGGATACTGACAAACAGGTCAGACAAACCTGTCACTCAGGCTGCCTCCCAGACAGCCTGAGTGACCAATTATCAAACTTTATATTAACACCAAAGACTTGTTGTAGGTGGAATGGACACTCTAAATTGGCCCTAGGTGTGAGGGCGTGTGTGTGCCTTCAGTGGAAGGTTGGGCACCGGGCTGGCAACTCGACACCATAAAACTCCAATGCCAATCATTAGCGGACAGGTGATCCAATGTGGCGACCCCTTACCGGGAAAAGCCGAAAGAAGAAATAAAATAATAACATATCATACATGTCTGGCCAAACTCACCACTTACCAGCTAATAAGAAATAAAAAAAAAAATCCAACCCCATTAACTTCATTACATCTCTAAGATGTTGCAACTGGATACCTCTTAAGCTTCTCAGCCTTGAATAAGCTGTTAAGTACTTCAACTCTACCTTCTTAGACATCTTAAATTCCCATGCTCCTTCCAGTACCATCAGAATTAAATCCATCTGTGCTCCTTGGCTGAGCAAAGAGACTAGCTCTCTGCTGAAAACCAGCCACAAAGCCTGAGCTCAGTGGCACAAAACTGGATCCCATGCCTCAAAGCAAACATACCTCAAACTGAGAAACAATTCAAAGAAAATGGTCAGACTAGGCAAAATGAACTACTACCACAACATACAAATTAAGCATCAAAATGACTCTCAAAAGTTCTAGACAGCTACTAACAACATTCATCTTCCAGGGAAATCTAGTAACCCCATCTCCAACAACTACGAATACCTCAGAAAATATAGCCACCCATTTCAATAAAGACTTTACAGAATCATTCTAACACTATCTAACCCTCAGATCTCTCCCTCCTCCAATCACCCAGGTATCCTAATAATAAATGTCCAGAAAGTCCAAGGTTTGCAGGTTGATAAAGTGAAGTGTAGCAAAAACGAAAAAGTATGAAACAACAAAGAACTCTTCACAGCATGAACCGTTTATTCCAAATAACAAAGCTTTCAGACATCAAGTCCTTAGTCAGTGTTTAAAAAACTTTAAAATCAGTAGCCATTTAAATACTAAAAATATCAGATCATATGACACAGGCTATCCTATCACACTAATACACTAATTAAAGGTTAATTACATAAGGAGTAAGTAAAAATTACAGCAGTTATACATTAGCAAAAGTCTCAAATAAAATAAAATAAAATAACATTCCCTTAGCTGACCATTTTTTGTTTAAACTTCAAAATAGGTTTTAATGTCACCTGCTTATTTAAATCTGGGTACATATCAGCTTTTAGGCAAACTTTCCATTCATACTCTTTTGTGTCAAGTTTGGTAATAATGTCACCACGCCTAATATGTGGATGTAAAAATTCAATTACCCTAAAAGTAAACTGATGGGAGGCACGTTGTTCTTGCACATGTTTTGCTAGGGAGTTGGTCTCTATACCCGTACGTATATCCGATTTGTGTTCTATTATTCTGTCACATAGTCTTCTTGCTGACTTTCCAACATAAAATCCTAGGCATGATGTACAGGTAGCCAAATATATAACAAAAGATGCCCTACAGAATGCCATGCAATTAAACAAAACACATTTTTTTCTGGTAATACGATGACATCGAGAGAGGGGTGCGCCACCGTAGCTGTGAGCACATTGGAGCATTGCTAATCTGGGTTGCCTGTTGCTAAGCAAAGCCGCAGGATAGGGGTGTGGAAGTAGCCATAGCTTTGCTTAGCTGAGAGCACACAAAGTAACCGAAAGTGCATGTGAACATGGATGAAAACATGCTCAAAACCCAGTAAACGGCTGTGCGCGGCGTGCACCACAGCTGAAACAGGAAGGATATGGGAAGACAATAAGGAAATGCCACAGCATGGTAATTGGAGTACAAATGAGTAATTAACACCTAGGAGCTCACAGTGGGCCATTGACAACAGCTAACAAGGCTGCTAGCAGCTACCTGCAGAACAGGAAAGCGGAGATGCCGTACTGCAAAGAAAAGAGAACTGTCACAGCAGAACAAAGCAAACTTGCAGTAGATCAGCTACATAACACATTTCGCAACACAATCCTGGGTTGTGAAAGCACAAAACAAGAAAGCAGGCAGCTGGATGCATGCCTGACAATGGGAGGGGAAATGGGTTGAAAAGTGAAGTAAAGGGCAATAGATGAATCACGGCAGCCAAGCGTAAGTCATCACCAAAGGCCCCACAATAGCAGTACCTGCTGTAAAACCAATAATTAAGATACCCTGCAGCTGGAATTGCACATACACACCCAATTACACCAGCATCATCCATTACACAATAGTATAAGGTGTGAAAGCCCCCCCACCTCCCCCCACACACACACACACACACACACACACACACACTTGTGTATTCCCAGACACTCTGCACCATTGGTATATACAGACAGGGAACTTTTAATATGTACATGTTAGGGGCTACCATAACTTTGATTCACCAGCATGTGTTGGAGACTGATGGTGGTGTGGAGGATGATGCTGACAACCATCTCAGGCACCGGAGGAGGAGAAGAGTGTTCAGACCCAGGGTAACCTACCAAGGGCTACATGATCTGGAGATAGTAGAGCGTTACAGGGTGGACAGGGACACCATACAGCAACTTGTTGAGCTGTGCTGGCCTTGCCTCAGAGCCAGAAGTAACAGAGGGGAACCCATCCCAGTTGACACGAAGGTATGTGCAAGCTTGAAAATACTAGCCACAGGTAACTTTCAAAAGCCAACTGGGGATATCATGGGGATTTCACAAGCATCAGCATCCAGGGTAATCCATCAGTTCCTGGATGCCATGTTACCACATGCCAATGAGTACATATACTTCCCCCGAATGGAGGAGGAGTTGGTCAGCAATATGTGTCTCTTCCACCGTGTGGCAGACTACCCGGAGGTATTGGATGCAACAGACTGCACGCATATACACATCAAGGCACCACCCGGTGAGCAGGGTAGGCTCTACATAAACCGAAAGGAATACCCCTCCATCAACTGCCAGGTCATGTGCAATGCCCAGGGCATTATCATGGATGTGTGTGCTGGCAGCCTGGAAGCTATCACGACTCCCACATCTGGCATGCCTCACAGCTGTATCAGGTATTTTCCAGGGGGGACATCCCATATGGCCACCTGGTGGGGGATGCTGGCTATGCACTGGAACCGTGGATGATGACTCCCATCAGAAATGCACACACAGCCACGCAAGAACGCCATAATGAGGCACACGCAGAAACCAGAATCATCATAGAGCATGTGTTTGGGATGCTGAAATCACGGTTCCGTTGCTTGGACATATCTGGTGGAGCCTTGCAGCACTCTCCAGGCACGTGTGCCCACATCTTCATAGTATGTGCTATGCTACACAGTATGATCCAGTGGAAACAGCTGCAGCAGGGACAGAATGGTTAAGGCCCTCACAGCCCACCACCATTGCCAAGGGCCATACAGGCACAGAGGAACTCAGACCACGAACACCCTGTGCCAGCCCCAGTAGGCAGACGGAGGCATGCCCAGTATGCCCATGCCTTGGCAAAGAGGGAAAGTATAGCACACACACTGACAGTGTAGGCACTTATGGACTGACACCCTTCTCCACCTGCACACACAGCAAACATGGATGGCACACACACACACGACCACCTGTAAATTGTCATGTATAGGTGGTCTACTGTGTGCATCCTACATAGGTATCCCTCAACTATTGTACACACAACAGCCATTGGCACAAGGTAAGTCAATACCTGAACAGTAAATTAAGCTGTCAGCATGTGTCCATACTGTATGTATAGGTTCATAGATACATAGGTAGGAACATGCCTAACTGCCCGAGGCCACTCATAAGCATAACCAAAAAGTGTCTGCTGTCGCCACCCCATTGATTAACTAACTGTCCCTCTGTGGAGCAGAGCCAATTGTGGGATCCCTGGGGTGTATCCTCTGTTCCCCACCCACTCTGCAAGGATTCCCTGGAGTGTTAGTGACAGGTTTCTTATAATGTAATCAGGGATGTAGTTCAAATAATGGGGAGTACCCGTGACAGGAATCTTCTCAGATGATTTACCTGTTACATAGTATACCTTAACTACAGCTTGCATATATAGGTAGTATTCCACAGAATAATAAACATGTAGAACACACAACTGCTGAAATGTACTTTAATTACCCTTGCACTACCAGTGCCTTCTCTGAGAGGTAAAATTACCACTGCCAGGATTAGAACACGCAACCATGTACACAATCTTCACAATAACCTACCACTAAGCTACCTGAGATGTACCAATAGGAGTTGTGTATACTGACAGGTTAAAACAAAAAAGGAAGGAATGTGTGGAAATAGGACAAACCGGCATGTAGCCAATGAAAGGTGTATGTTACATATATATATATATATATATATATATATATATATATATATATAGAGAGAGAGAGAGAGAGATGTTGATATATGGGGAAATACATATATATGTAGATATATAGATAGGTTAACAACATCTACATAACCATTGAGGTACATATAAATGGGATACCTACCACATACCGACTGCTTGACATACCGACGTGCGTAATCACAAGGCTTAAAGTCCGAAAGACCACAGTACCGAAACACTAGAAGCGCGAGGTTTAAAATCCCGATGTTAAGGGACATTTAGTCAGTGCTTCTGGTGTTGCGGTTCAGGTAGGTTACTGTGTGTAAGTGTGTTTCTGAGGGCTGTAGTGTGTGTAAGTGTGTGTTCTGAGTGTGGTGTGTGTTCTTGGGGGACTGTAATGTTTGGGTGTGGGTTTGCTTTGTGCGTCTGTTTCTGCGATCTAGGAGGTAGAATATTAAAGTAGGGGGGTGTGGGGGGCACAGACACCCACATGGGGGTGTAGGGGGGCTTTCCCACCTGCTCATGCATAGTGTAGGATGGTTTGTTTGGATGTGGTGGGTAGCAGTGTGTGTGTGTGTGTGTGTGTGTGTGTGTGTGTGTGTGTGTGTGTTCCATGTTTGTGTTACTTTCGCGAGTTACTGTTGCTGTCGGTAATGTGGGGTATGGGGGTCTGGGCCCAGTACTGTGGGCATCGGAAATGTGTGGTTTTGGGATTCCATAGGTATCCTTTATACAGCAGTTGAAGTGTTCATATATGAGTATAACATGGACCATAGCAATCACACATTCCGCCATGACCAAACTTTATGAACAAAGGATATGGAGAGTATATGTCTATACACTATTATAAATATGTGCTATGGACATGAGCCAATGATAGGGTTACCACATGTCCCACTTTGCGAGGGACAGTCCCTCTTTGGGTGGTTGTGCCCTGACCAAAAATATTAAATGTGGCAAATGTCCTGAGATTGTAGGACATAATTATGTCCCATATGTAATGTAATAGTTGCATACAATAATTCTTTCTGTATTTAAAATACCCACATGTTACAAGAAACAGGATAAGCAACTAAACTGCTACAAGAATAAGCTTATATTTAGGCAAAAAAGGAAAGTTCTAACCCTTGTACTGACTGTGGGTTTGTGTCGGCCTGTAAAATCTGATGTGTGTCCTGAAAATGTCCCACTATGGCCATTTGAAAAGGTGGCAACCATAGCCAAAGAGGGTCAGTCACCAACACATCTCCAATGACTGCAAATACCTATGACAGAAATACACAGCTTTCATGTAGCAACACTTTATTACATTACAATGTATTGCCAAAAGGATTCAAGGACTTACATCACCTGCATGCTATACAGGAACCACTTAACAGTGCCTTAATGAATCAGCCTGCAATTACCATAGTATTAGTCCACTAAAGGATAGGTGTTCAAATAGGGAAGGAACCCTCATGCACATATCGATTATGTATAAAAGCAGTTCCTACACACCTGCATCTGCTATGTACACCCACCAACATCATCCCCACACCCAAACAAATTACAGTACAAACTGTAATAACATCACAAATCATTTACTCACTGTACGACATCTGCATAAGCCTTAACATACCTTGTCAGAGACACACTAACATGGCCCTATGTGAAATAGTTGCTGTTATACAATGGAACAGCTACTGATGTTACAGGGTTTGTTTGCACTAATCCCGTTTCAGAGGGTTGTATGTACACCGGGAAGTGTTACCAATTACTGATTAACAGCACAGTATGATACACATGTATACCAAACCAAGGATGTCTGATGAGCACACTGTAAACCACCTAACAGTTCATGCATAGCCATACAGCCTTGAGATGCCCAAACATCCTTGCCAAACTGAAACATCTTCAGAAGTATCAGGTACAAACAAACCCTGCATAAGTAGCAATGTTCTGAAATATAACAGCTGTACTCACATATAGAACAACATCTTCTAGCCATTACCCACAATCCACGGGAGTCATGAAGCTAATATATCTCTGTCTGTCTCCATATAGCTGTTGAAATACATCACAAACAACACATCCAGGCCGTCTTCCTCAAAAGTAAGGCAAACGGACAATGCTCAAGTGGAGTACTCAGTTATACACCACTGTTGCCATAGTATTGGCTAATGGAGTAGCTGCACAGCTGATGTGCATCTAATTAACTACTTTGGAACACCAATTGGTGATCAGGATAGCACATGTTACCGATATTTAACTATAAAAGGATGGCTTATCACACATTCAAACCATCTGTATATACCAGCAGAACGTTACAAAGAATATTGAAACACAAACTGAAAAGGATTGAATTAACAGTCAACGACACCTCAAGTTACTAATAAGGCATGTAGAACACTCAATATGTCTGTGTATGTAGTACCTGTTCTGTAATATTTAAAGTGCACGCAATCCATATAGTGGAAACAGTTATCTTGTAGTGATGTATTGCTGAGCATAGTAATGCTTGTAGTATTTATGTATGTACTGCTGTAGGTCACAAGGCAAATACTGCATACACCACAAGGGATGCTATATAAGGGCTTTGAACCCAAATATTCCTCACCAGCCACTGTCAGTGGCAGGGCTGGTCCAACAAGTATGTGCTATAACAGGGGATAGTATATGCTGATATATTGTAACAGTAGTCATATGTATGGGTGTATTACTGAGAATAACATGTCGAAGGTTGGCCCACTGTGCAATTATGATTTGCATTGTGAGATATTGTGCCAATAACTGTGAAATGTTCAGTATTGTAGGCAGATATGTATTACAAGTTACATAACATTACTGTTATGTTGGGCAAACATTAGTTATGTCTATTGGCATTTAAAGTACACAATAACAGGATACATATGACTTGTAGTCACCCGACAGTTTATCAGCATGATAGCAAAGTAAAATGGAAGAGCTAATTAACTATCCATACACATAAGACATTTAATAAATGCAAAGGTAGGTACTAGGCTGTCTGCCCAAGGGTATTTATAAGCCTAGCTAGAAGGTGTTGTCTTTTGCCACCCCCTTAGGTTAGTTCTCTGTGCCTCTGAATGGCAGAGCCATTAGTTCCCTGTGCCTCTGTCCAGCAGAGCCACTGCAGTGATCCCCGGGGTACATGTCCATCTCCCATCCACCCGTCAATGTTTCCCTTGAAGAGTGCTAGTGAGGGGCCCTGCCTGATGTACATTGGAATCATGTTCCAAAGCATAGGGAGTCTCTGGGTCAGGAATCTATCCATCCAGCACATCCTAGTCATCGTTGTGGTTAGGTGTATATCCGTAGAGCATGTGGCTCTCAGGGGCTTCTGTTTAGGTGGAGCATATCCAGCAATACTGGGTTGGACATGGGCCTTGTATGTCAAGCAAAGATCTCCTGTGAGTATGCGGTATGCAACCGAGTACAGCTGGAGTTTCTTAGGTTGGGCTGTATACGTCATCTGTTTGAGGTCAGTAATCCTCTTGGTGTGGTACTGTTGTGGTCTTCCAAGCAGTTGCAGTTGTTTTGTATGTACATCCCAAATGGGGTGTTGTATCCTTTAATGGGTCTAATAAGTCATGAGTAGAGAGGCACAATGGCCTCCTTTGTTCTGGATGCAAACCCATTAGAGATTACTGGGGCCACGTAGAAGGATATTCTAACCACCTTGTCATTATGGGCATCGATGGAGAGATTGCTATCAACTGGGGTTCCCATATCTCTTATTACCTTTTCTGTATGTAGGGGACTAGCACCTATGTGGTATTCCACAGGTAATTAGTTATATCCAAAGGGGATGACTATGAACTTTTTGGCATTCAGCTTGAGGCCATGTTATTGACACCAGGTATTCGTCTCAGTGCGACCCCTCTGGAGGCTGTCTGTATCAGCTGGGGAAAAACATTATGGCCCCTAGTTTGCAGTCGTCTGTAAACCTTTTCAGCCAAAGCCCTCCTGTGCTTGCCTGTATGTCAGAGAATTATATACCGAACATGAGGGGTCCTAGGACTGAGCCCTGGGGAATGCCACTTGTAACAGGTATACAGTCGGACCTAGGGTATGCAACTCCCACTGCGTGGGTTCTGTCTGTGAGCCACTTTGCAAGCCATCACATGACGTAGGGGTTAATGTTCAGGTGGATGGGTATGTTGATAATACCAGACTGGAGAATGGTGTTGAAAGCCTTTGAGAGATCAAGGTAGGCTGTGTGGACCTCCTTACCTTCATCTAATGCCTTGGTAACTGTCTCTAAGAAGTCCACCAGGTTTAGGAGGCATGGTCTGCCCTTAACAAAGCCAAACTGGGAGGGGTAAAAGGTTTGGAGGTACCCAATGTCTCTGTGACTGAGATCCATGATGATGTGCTCCATAGCCTTGCAGACCAGGCTAGTCAGGCCTATAGGGCAATAGGTCCTGTGGTCTGTTGTGGCGCCACCTTTGTGGAGTGGGATAACTGGTGCTGTGTGCCATTCAGGGGGCACAAAGCCCAATGCAAGGCTATTATTGAACATGGTGCGTAGATGGGGAGCCAATACGTTCTGAAGTTCGTGTAAGATGCAGCCTGGGATGTTGTCCAGTCCCATGGATGCTGTGATATTGGCTTTAGAGTGTGAAGCTTTTACCTGCATAGTTGTGATCACAGGGACTCTGCACTCTTCCTGTATAGATATGGGCCCTTTAGGCGGTGAGAGGGGGAAAAGGTAGCACTGAACCTATCTACCAGGATGTTGGCAATATCAGTTGGTTCTGTAATGTTCGTGCCTTTGTGCTGTAACTCAGAGCACATCTGGTGTGTTGACATCGAGATATTTGACATAGCTATAGAATGTTTTATGGTTGTCATTGGAATTAGTGGTGGTTTTGTTTCCATAGCTAGTTTTGGAGGATCTTATAAGGGATCTCACCTTCTTACTGAGGCTGACCAGGGAGTTCCTCCATGCATGGGATTGTACTCTCTTTTGCAACAGTGTCATCTTTCTGTTGTACAGTTTGTTTATGGCAGGGGACCACCAGACTGGCTTCCTTAATTAGGAGTCTAATGTCTTGGTTCTGTTTGGGATAGCATGATCCATGCATTCGTGTAAGTGTTTATAGAGTGCATTTGTGTAGGATTCAGCAGTTGTAACAGTATTGTCCATCTGCATGGGTGGCATGAAGTTCACCACGTCTGTCTTAAGAAGCATGAATTTGGCTTTGTAGACATATTATACTGTGGTTCCCTTAATGGGGGGTGGGGGTTGGATGTGGATATCAAGGGTGTTCAGATTATGGTCGGATTGGACCAACGAGGAGTTGACTTCAGGTGTGGAACGCCGGTCACTCATGTTGGTAATGCCTAGGTTTAGGATATTGTTGCCCCTGGTGGGTGTGTGGATATGTTGATCCAAGGCATTGGTGTTTATGAATTCCAGAAAGCATTGAACTAATGAGTTGGTACACGAGTAGTTTTCCCAGTTAATGGTGGGGTAGATTCAGTGAGACTATGTGATGAGTGTGGTGTGGTGCAAATGTTTACCTTCTCTACATGACTGTCAGGGTCAGTCTTGGTTGGAGGGAGCATTACCTCCAGTTTGGCTAGATAAGTGCATCTCTCACAGGTTGTAGTGTTGGGTGGTAGGCAGAGAGGGTTGTCTGTGTACATGAGGCAATGTCTACATTGCCTCAAGATGTCCAGATTCATCAGATGGACAGGAGAGAACACTGGAAGCTGACCCTTGGACATGCCTGAATATAAAACTAATTTCACCTAGATAAGTGAAGAAAGTGAGTACAAGAGCTATTTTACTCTAAGCAAGAGAGAAAAGTATGTACAAAACCTGTTTACCTCTAGGTAATGAGGAACATTGAGTGCTATAGTAATTAATAGCTTACGTAATGCTTACAAGTTCCAAACAAGAGCTGAGCATGAATAAGCAATCCAGATAGGGTCTTGGATAAAATAAACACACTGCCCCCCCCCCCAACAGGTACACAATCATATATCCAGGTACACCAAAGAGTCCCTGTACCCACAACTATGCAGGTACAAGCTGCACTCAGGCTGCATGGGACCTGTCCACATCCCAGGTTGTATCATACACATATGGCAAAACAAGTTGCTCTCCACATACACATCATGTAACACATAGCTTCATGTTAGGCTGTGTACACACTGAATGGTGCACACCAACAGGTATCACAACCCACGAAGGGGGACACACCACTGATAATGGGAAGTACTGCACTACTACCCTGCTGAGTCTGGTGTGAAAGGCCATGAACCTTGATCAAATTTTTTGATGTCAGCAGTACAGATGTAGATGACAGTAAGGTTGATTTCACAATGCATATCATAACCTTGCCAAGTCATAGGACATCATCACCCATACTGTATTCCACCTACACTCGGTATACTAGATGTACATTCCTATGTCACAGGAGTGTTTTGCAATGGGACTGCTGGCAGAACCAACACTACAGAAGGTGTCTGAATAATACATGCACATCACACCAGTGCCAGCTACAGTAAGACAGGGTTAATTCATTGTACTCCCCCTCATTGTAGTCCATACCATACAGACTAACAGAAGGCATCTACCTATTGAAGCATGCGAATGACTATGACCTAGGAGCAATAGCCGACTCAGAGTGTTGTGGACAACATACAGAAGGGGCTTTGTGGGTGAGGTGTGTGTGACATATGGCCACAGTCTGACAGCTACATATTGCATTGTCACCCCTATGTTAATAACCCTGTACCCATGAACTATCACCTAGGCAGCGGTCAACATAATGGACACTGTATGTAAGGGATGCAGCTGGGCAGTTGTCTTTCCTGTGATAGTAACATCACCACACCTGTCAGGTAGTCATATATGGCAACCCTAATCATGACAGGGTACCATCCATGAGTATAGAGATCATTGTCCAGCCATATACAACACTCAAGTGACCCATATCAGATCACATATTTCCTTTAAGGGGTATTGGCCATGTTCAGATGGCCTACACCAGCCTTCCCATTCCCCATCTCCACTATATGGCATGATGCATACCCTGAATAAATCCATGTCCAACCCAGTGATGTTGGACATGCTACACGTACACATCCTGATCTCAAACACATACTTCATGGACATCCACATTCTTAGTACTAGGATCACCACATGCTGGACAGATCCTTGTCCCATACACTTTACATAGTCCTGCCATACTACGCATTCCTGTCCAGCAAAGCTGCACATTGCCCCCCTCTCAGACATGGTGTGATGACTGCATGGTAAATGTATCATTAACCCTGTGGATCAGTTATGCGGCACTGCTCCACCTGGCCCCAGAGACCTGCCTGTCAGCTACAGCTAGGTAACCTTTCATCCTAGATTCATACATGGCCCAGGGCATATAGCCTACTAGTTGACTTTGACTGTACATGCTATAGTTGATATCCATCCCTGCAAATACCATTTGGCTAGCCAGTGTCCCATGTGTATCACATGTGCAACACAGGTGATACATGGCAGGATGTTGAATTGCTGTACAGTGCCATGTAGATGTATATGGCAGAACACATACATGTAAAACCTTCTGTGAGCAAGTCTGCAGGGTCACAGGTCATATCCGTTAAGGCAGTGTAAGTCTTTATATGTGACATATACACAGCATCAAGGTCGACTGCATTAATGTGGACACATCCAACCATGTGCTGATAGGTAGGAATACCAGTACAGGCAAACAGACATGCCCACATCATGACAGCATCCACATAGAGTATGAGCAATGTAATCAGGTGACACACACACATAAATGGTGATAATATCCACTCACCATTGAGTGTCATGTGTGTGATACAAACATGTCAGTGGTGTCAGTGTCATGCAGATTTGCAAAGACAACTATTTAATCATAATAAATGCGATACAGATGTATGTTTAGCTGTAGCTGTGTATGTCTCTGTGAGTTACTGTGACCTGTCTCCATCATTATGTCTTCCAGGTATGCCGCGTGCAAGGCTACCCCCTTATACCCACTTGGAGGATGAGGCCCTCATCCCATACCTATATGACAATCATGATATCCTGTTCAGCCATGTGCCACAGGATGGACAGCAGTGGGATGCCCTGTAGATGGAACTTTGCAGGAGGGTTAATGATGTGGGTAGCCACAGCCGCACATACCAGCAGGTGCACAAACACTGTACAGACTTCATTAGATGGGTGAAACAGCATGCAAATGCAATCGCCAGGGAACAAGGTGCAACAGGTGGTGGACCACCAACCCAGCCCCCACTCACACATACCAAGGAGCTACTGGCCAACCTGGGGACACCTGCAGAACAACATCCACAAGCCTTAGCCAATATTGTGGAGGTGGGTGTTTCTCAACCACCGAGCCTGAAGTTGCTTGGTAAGTCACTACTGCACCTATAACAACTATATTCCATATAGTTGCATGTGTCACTGTACAATATGTAATGTAACATCATATGCAAGGCATGTATACACACATGCTGCATACTATAGTATGCTACTCTGTGTATGCACATATGTGCATACACCATAGTATAGTCTAATGTACTGGTGTATGTGCTAACATGCACATTGCACCCTGTAGTTATCATACAGGCGTGGATAATGCTCATACTGCTGTGTTACTCCTATTTAGGTACCTCTGGCATTCCGCTGTGACAGCAGCCCATTGCACGTGAGACTGTTATTATTTATCAGGCATCATAATGTACAGATCTATCTGCCATGTGGCAATTTACCACATGTACACATAATGTATGGTCCTGTCACAATATACAGGTCGGACCTGCAATGCATCACAGTGGCTACCCATGTGCAACACTTGCAAACTATGTAAATCACTGACATGAATCCTCACAAACTGTCATTGCCAGATGTGTGGACAGCTGTGCATACAATGGTGGAGGTGCTGTTCACTGTAGGGACATATACTACAGATCAGAACTACACATGTGGGGAATACAAACAGTACTGCACAGTGAGCTGGAGTATGGTCAGCCCACAGGATTCACTGGTGTGGATCATAGCCCTGCTATGAATGTCACACAATGTGATGTGCTATCTTGACATGTCCATGACATCTAGTGGCCTGTATCATCACTGCCTAACTATCCTGAAAAACATATCCCACATACCAAACATACCACCCTTTGTCTGCATAACCCTGTCGTCAGTAGAGCATATGACATCTATGGGTGTATGTCATATGGGACAACACAGACATGTGAAATAGATGCCTGTCACAATAATTTGGCCAACACATGTACACACATGGCCATGGAGGATGGCCAGAGACATGAAGCAACACACACAGTAGACGTGATGTTCTTGTGTGTACACCCTGTCATACAATGGCTACACATGGTCCAACTATGGCCTTTGTGTAATGGTTATATTGCAGATGTGGAACACTAGACATCCTACAGGCCTGTGCACATCTTGAGTAGGCGTGACATCAATCCACCACATAAGATGTGTTGAACATCTTGAGTGTGTCACGACATGACAGCAGTCACCTGTACAGTATCCACATCAGCCCACAGATACAGTACATTCCTCTTGCTGGTGTCGGACATCAATGTCATACTTGCTCCTCGTGTGTGTGTGTGTGTGTGTGTGTGTGTGTGTGTGTGTGTGTGTGTGTGTGTGTGTGTGTGTGGTACACAGATGTGATGTGGGACATGGTGTACTGAAGAATTTGCCATGTCTGGCCATAGTTGCCAGGCAGCAGCAATATGGTTGCAGATGTACAGGGGTGTCATCCATACACCCTTCAGTGGCCTGTGTCACACATTCCACATCATGGTTTAGTGTGTATACACCTCAGTGATATGGGTCACATTCCACAGTATATATGTATTGTATCTGAACACAGTCATGGCTATGAACTGTGTCTGTAACTCACACTGTATAGCAATAGAGACACCTCATGATTCCCTGCAATGGCCATGCACATCAGCTAAATGTGCAGTATATCTGCAGGGTGGACACACAACACTGCACTGGGACACCATTAGCCCACTGAATATTTGACAGGACACCATTGTGTTAAACATGTATGCATGTCATTGCACACGTCAGCAGATCAGATGTCATACTGCATGTGATTGCCAAGGTCATATGCCACACATCAGGCAGGTGTACTGTTAACTTGTGCTGGTCTACATGGTGTAACACAGGGATGTATGCTAACTACTACTATGATTGTGTAATTTGCATGCCTTCTGCTATGACACATGCATGCTGTTGTGTGCAACCCAGGAATGTATGATAACTACCACTATTATTGTCTGCCCTGCATGCCGTCTGCTGTATCACATTCATGTTGCATGCCTTCTGTCATATCACATGCATGTTGGGTGCCATAGCGTGTGTGTGTGTGTGTGTGTGTGTGTGTGTGTGTGTGTGTGTGTGTGTGTGTGTGTATCTGTGTCTGTGTGTGTGTGTGTCTGTGTGTGTGTCTATTGTATAGATTGTAATGTACAGTTCTTGTCTGTCTCTCACAGGTGATGTAGATGTGTTGCCCTCCTGCGGTCCATCAGATGTTAGTGTCCCCACAGACTCTAGCAGTGATAATGAACGTATGATTGAGGCACAGGCAGGGTTGTCAGGGGCTGAATCTGTGCCATTGGTTGCCATTCCATCTATATCCCCCTCATCCCCACACACAGATCCAATGCCTACACATACCCCATCACCAGTGACCATAGAGGAAGGACAGTTGGTGTGTGGTAGCTTGGAACAGGAAAGTGTGGGGGCTATGGAAGGTGTGCCTGCACAACATGGTGTCAGCCAACTGACTGGTGATGCTCCACACAGGGACGTGGCCAGTGCTGCTCACAGGAGGACCCCTGGCCAACATGATCCTGCAAGACAGAGTGCAGCAGCTGGTGTAACCAGACGCATGTTTCAGGCTGTAATGGAGGCACAGGCACATGCTGAATGGCACAACAGAGAAGATCAGAGGCTTCAGAGGGCTGCTGTCCATTCTTTAAACAACAACATCCAGTCAATGGTAAATGCTCAACAGCAGATTGCTGAAGCTTTGGATAGATGGTTGGGTGACATAGTTGGAGTCCTTGACCATGGCATGACAATCCGTGAGCGTGAGCTGTCTGTGTTGGAACATCTGGTAGGAGTGAGGCATCGGGCACGTGGACGTAGGCCTGCTACATCACCTGTTTCAGGTCTACGTGAACGAGCTACCTCACATGTCTGCTCCCATAGTGGCAGTAGCAGCAGCAGTGCAGCTGGTGCTGTGCTGTCCACACCACAACACAGCAGGCCACGTACACATGGCCTTGGACAGTCCCAACAGGGACACGGTTCCAGTGGACAAGTGTCATCAGACAGTACCCAATCTGCATCTCTGCCTGGTAGTGCCCATGCAACCCCTGGCAGGCACAGGTCACATGTCCATGGCCGGACACCGTGAACTGTAAAACATGGCCTGTACAGTCTGCAGTTGTCAATAATACCCCTGTGTAGGCCAGACACATGCCAGAACTGTGCGCATACATACACGCACACACCGGAAACATATGTAGGGCACTGCAACACACACATGCATAACATCCACACATGCCCAATTAGATCAAAGGCCCTAACCCACACACATGATGTCATCCAATGGTGCAGCCTAGGCCTCTGGCAAACATTATCACCCTGTGCATATGATGATGCATGTGCTGCATCCCTGACATCCACATCATCGTTGCAGGGACTTGTTCATATGGTTTGATGCACAGGGTGAACAGACTAGGAAGATAAGTGTAGTTTACATTTGTTGACTACTGTTGACAGGCAGCAGACATACCATGTACTACAGGTGTACAATGCATTTCATACTGTTAACAGTATGTGTCTTGTGTAACAACAGCAGCTGCATGTTTGTCATGATGTTCTGCTTTCCTCCTTCAGGTCTAATTGCACATGCCAGTGGATGTCAGTGTTTGCAGTTAGTGTCCCATATGTCAATGTGGACTACTCACAGGTATGTATGAATATACCAGCATACACCGTGTAGCTGCCTCATAACAGTGAGAATGTCCCACGCTCCAAACATGTCTACTGATCCAAGAGCATGATAGCTCTGTATTAAGCTACTGTGGCTACAGATTTGACATCCATACTGGGTGACATCACAGGTACAGTTACATGGAGTGGTGAGGTAAGAGAGTGGTCTAGCTGATTACAAGGGTAGAGGCCAGTGGAAAGTGTTATGCCTCATTGGGAATCAGTAATACACATTCCCATGACAGGATGCCAACACACAACTGCACCCACACACTCAAGTATTGACACACATGTATTCAGTGACACAGTAACACACCCACACACTCACTGATTCACCGACACAGTAACACACACTCACACACAGTTGCTACTGTTGAGGTGAGGACCCCTGCCTATGTGCAAATCATCATTACAGTACTGTGTACCTACATGACGCGCCACAGAGAATACACATGTACAGGCAGTCAGTATGGCCTAAGATTGGAGACATCAACGCAGATAGTAGATTGCATCGCCAGGATGGGGGAGGGGTCTTATCAGTTCAGTATGGTAAAATACATCCCTCAATCCAGAGACCAGACAGCCATACACACACACACACACACACACACACACACACACACACACACACACACACACACACACACACACACACTGTGGCATTCACTATTGAATACACCTATGTCATGCACATACAGATACCTCACATGTGTGAGATACACACCCCTGCCTATGTCCTGCTTTCTACATTGCAGTATGTACAGATGTCTACACTAGTGTACAGGAGAATGAGTAACAATTGAGATGCATTCACCACCACACGTGACATATATGGACACACACGCAACCACACATGCCAGTACTGTGAATCAAACACCTGCCTAGTTCATGATATATATGACAGACTTATAGCAGTATTGCATGTGTTACAAAGTGTGCTGATGCTTCCTTTGGCAACAGTGCTGATATATGCACACGGGAGGTCTTAACTGTTACAGGTGTCAAGTGATTTACCTTCGGTGTCACCCTGACCGCTGTCTATGTTGTGTCCTTCAATTAACAAAACCATTGCTTACCGGTTACACAGGTTATTGTAGGACCGCTTGTGACACACCTATGAGCTGTCCTCAGCAAACATCCATTTGCAAAGATGCCCCACCACTTAGTTATTTCCACACATCTGTCCATACCTGAGGTACATCTTTCCGTACATTCAGCATATCACCGTATACAGTTGGCAATGTTGAGGCTGCATTGCAACTGCATGATGTACTAAGATACACGTCACCTGCATACATCAGCAACTACACACGCATGGTATCTGAATGCACACCACTACATGTACATGTGTGTAGGTCCTACAATCCTGTCATTTGGGCATGTTTGTAGGCATTGCAAGTGGTGGACATGTGTAATGACATACATGACACATGGACTGTTGTATGATATGATAGATGTAATGGGTGACCGGTATAGAGGGAATGTTACCTCTGTCAACATTGATATCACACCTTATGTACTGTTAGCATACAGCAGCCATGGACCTACATTCCATGTGCATGTGTGTAATGGCTATAGCCACCTGTCTGCACAAAGGACAACAACAGCTATGCTATTTACATGTATGTTGTGTGTGTGTGGCATGTACATATCCAGAGCAGGTACATGTATGTCATATCCAAACATGAGGGTGTGTACTGGTGTACAGCAACAGTCATCTGCTAATGCTGTAAATAACCAAAGGCCCCTGGTATGTGCACAGCTGACCAGGTTACAGACAGTGGTATCATTGCATTGCATAACACATGACGTAACTGTGTCAGTACATGGATACTCTCTACAGTTGATGTAGACTTTAGTACAGTCCACTGGTCAAGGGTCACATGGTGGTGTACTCTTATATGTCCTACAACATGTATGAATGTGTGTTCTTGGTCCAAGGGCATGGTGGTGTCTGAGGTTTACAGCCTAGAATGCAGCATTTGACACTGTATCCTGCACCTGACTCATCTGTGGTGCCTTCCGTGGGGGTACCGATCAGTACATGTGAGTGGTCTCTATGTATGTGGGGACACCACCACCTGGAGGAGTCCGTACCTGTGTTATGGCCCACATGTCTGGTTCTGAGGTATATGGTGGTAGTGCTATTGTGCACTACAGAGCCTTCAGCCAGGTGTTCCTCACTGCACAGATGTCAGTACTCCCCATTGTAGGATCTACAGTTAGCAGCTGTGATTATGGACACTACACATCTAGCACTGGTTAGCATAAACATACAATGCAGCTGTCCTCTATGTGTCAGGGTGATATCCTGTGTTTAGGACATTTACCTTGGAATGGCACTATATGGGCTGATGCGACTTGAGTATTATTCCCACTCCCTTGAATCATGGATGCATGTGATATGTGTCAAAGGCCTGTCTACTGTCAGTCATGTCATCCCAGAATGACAAACACTGGACAACCTCGTACTTACAGCAGGACATTGGCTCATTGTGTTGGTCAAGCAGTTGCCACTCCTAGCAAGACATCACTGCAAGTGGTGATATTGTCCTTAGTATAGGATGGTACATCTAAGGTGACAGACAGCAGCAGACATTGTGTAAAAGACCGGTGTCAGATATATGTAGAACAGCGTTCCTGCTAACAATGACAACTACTAACACCAGAGCCCATTACAATGTGTTCTTTATGTCTAACTGTAATAGCATGGCTACTGTGGCCTTCCGTGTTTAGAATCAGAGTGCATCCCAGACAGCCCTGTGCTACTAATTGTATGAACATGCCCAGTATAACCTTGTGTAGATGGACATATAGTGCATTCCGAACAGCCTTGTGCTACTAAGTGTGTGAGCATGCCCAGTGGCACCTTGTGTCGGTTATGTGCCTCTGTGTATGGGCATGGCCACTGTAACCCTGTATAGTGATAGTAGTCATCCATTCCACAGATGGGCATACACCAGGTCAGGATGGAATCCTACTTTAAACACACAGGTTCACAGGTATGTACATCTTAGCTGCCAGCATCCCTGGTGATGTCCGCATTCCTAGAAGGTCATAATGACAGCCTTGAAATGTGCAGTCTGTGTGGCATGACTCATAACTGTGAAGTATTGTAATAGTGATCTGTAGATAGGCAGGTGTCCCGTTCCCACCACTGGTGTGTGTGTGTGTTTGTCCCCATCTGCCTGAGGACTAAATAATGCTTTTAGACTGCTCACACTCCATACAATTCTTATATCCACCTTTGGCAAGGCTGATGATGTCACCCACCTACAAATACACCTCTGGGAGTGCTGTGTCCCAGTAATCTCGGTCGCTCATTCTGTAACTGTGTAATGCTGTAGTGTAATAAAGTAATTAGGTCAGTGTTCTAATCCCAGACTTGCCAAGTGTGTGTGTGTGTGTGTGTGTGTGTGTGTGTGTGTGTGTGTGTGTGTGTGTGTGTGTGTGCTTGTCCCCTTCTGCCTGTGGACTGAATAATGCTTTTAGACTGCTCACACTCCATACAATTCTTATACCCACCTTTGGCAAGGTTGATGATGTCACCCACCTACAAATTCACCTCTGGGAGTGCTGTGTTCCAGTAATCTCGGTAGTGTGTTCTGTAACTGTGTAATGCTGTAGTGTAATAAAGTAGTTAGGTCGGTGTTCTAATCCCAGACTTGCCAAGTGTGTTTCTGTGTGTGTGTTTGTCCCCGTTTGCCTGAGGACTGAATAATGCTTTTAGACTGCTCACACTCCATACAATTCTTATATCCACCTTTGACAAGGCTGATGATGTCACCCACCTACAAACACACCTCTGGGAATACTGTGTCCCAGTAATCTCGGCAGCACGTTCTGTAACAGCGTAATGCTGTAGTGTAATAAAGTAGGTTGGTGTTCTAATCCCAGTCTTGCCAAGTGTGTGTGAGTGTGTTTGTCCCCGTCTACCTGAGGACTGAATAATGCTTTTAGACTGCTCCCATTCCATACAATTCTTATACCCACCTTTGGCAAGGCTGATGATGTCACCCACCTACAAATACACCTCTGGGAGTGCTGTGCCCCAGTAATCTTGGTAGCGCGTTCTGTAACTGCGTGATGCTGTAGTGTAATAAAGTAGTTAGATCGGTGTTCTAATCCCAGACTTGCCAAATGTGTTTGTCCCCATCTGCCTGAGGACTGACTAATGCTTTTAGACTGCTCACGCTCCATACAATTCTTATACCCACCTTTGGCAAGGCTGATGATGTTACCCATGTAGAAATATACCTCTGGGAATGCTGTGTCCCAGTAATCTCGGTAGCGTATTCTGTAACTGCGTAATGTTGTAATGTAATAAAGTAATTAGGTTGGTGTTCTAATCCCAGACTTGCCAAGTGTGTGTGTGTTTGCCCCTGTCTGCCTGAGGACTAAATAATACTTTTAGACTGCTCACACACCATACAATTCTTATACCCATCTTTGGCAAGGCTGATGATGTCACCCACCTACAAATACACCTCTGGGAGTGCTGTGTCCCAGTCATCTCGGTAGCGCATTCTGTAACTGTGTAATGCTGTAGTGTAATAAAGTAGTTAGGTCTGTGTTCTAATCCCCGACATGCCAAGTGTGTGTGTGTGTGTGTGTGTGTGTGTGTGTGTGTGTGTGTGTGTGTGTGTGTGTGTGTGTGTGTGTGTGTACCTGCATGAGACAAGTACAGTGCTTTGTAGAGTATGCACTCTCTGTACAAATCACAAGACCACCTTTGTCTTTCCTGCTGTTGCCACCCACCTTGGTATACACCTGTAGGTGTGCTGCAACCCAGTATTCGCTGTAGAGCATGCGCTAAAAGCATATTTCTGCAGTGTGACACGGTAGGTAGGGGTTTGTATACAGGACACAGCATGTGTGTGTTTGTCTGTCAAAGCCTGTGTAGAGGTGGCTGTGAGTGTCTTACCATTGGACATGTTGAGGAGCGGATTTTGTAGTTTTCCTATATGGTGTCCATCTTATGACACATCGGCCACATCTTATGACACATCGGCCATCTCATGAGGAGTACAGCCGTCAGTCAGTCATGGGACTGTGTTGGCAAGCCATACCCCTACATGGCAAAAGGCCTGGTGAGCAAAGTATGCAACCCTACTAGTACCCGGTATATGTCCCTCACCCATGTGCCATGCGCAAACAAACTTGCCTAGGATATCCCACTATGTTGCTAGTACCATGCACATTGCTGACAGATAGTAGGCATGGTGTGAATGTAGTGGCCTGCAGAGGACATGGCACCCTGTACAGTGGTACAATAGGCACATATATGTGGACACTGTGCCTTCACTATGTTCCACACTGGATGCCTGCAACATATGTGGTGCCATCAAATGTGATCCACAGAGGCCATACAATGCTGTACACATGTGCCCTGTATGGACCCATGCCACTGACATCATGGAATACCTGTATCATACTATCAATGCAAGTGCAGGGTCGACCTGCTCACTATAAGCAGGTTTTGCCACACCAGGCCAGTATTGGCATATCGGGAGAAAACAGGCTGTGTACATAACATGTGCCTGCCAAACCAGGTACACCTGTACATGACACTGTACAGTATTGTAGGACATGCACATCCCAGGCAATGTCCATGTGAAGGACTATCAAACACAGACATGGCATGCATTGCAAAGCTATGGCGATACACATTGGTAACCAGGATGTCAGGGCAGATCATGCAGTACCCATCTGTGTGGGACATTGCAGACACTACACTCCTGCACTGCACACCATTGTTGGGTGACACATAGCCAAGGATTACCTGTCACCCAGCCTTGTACAGCCATCTTGCACAGCCAACCACTACACACCCATGAAGCAATGCATGCATGCATGCCAGTACTGGCATCTTGTGTCTGTGTGTGGGTTATGATGCTCCCAACCACAGTCACTCCCAGTATAACCCTCACTGGCATACCAACAGATGTCAAACACTTTCACATGCCCTAGCCCATAGTACCTCCAGATTTCCCCTGTGGTGCATGTAGTCCTTTGCATTACTGCACTGTGGCAAACTAAGTAGTTAGGTTGCGTATTTGTGGCCCTGGCAAAGAGTGTCAATGTGTGTCGATTAGAGAGTGTGGTTGTGGTGACACTGGTATCCATTCACGTGGACAGCCATGTGTGCCACACCTAATGTATGTCTACTATATCTCTGTTGCAGATGTCACTCACCTACACACATATATTTTCTTAAAGCACAACAACATGTCACCTTTGTGGCATATGTAGTAACATCATGCACATGTAATAGTAATGAGTAGTCAGTCAGGGGTTTGACCCCTGTACTGTTAGGCGTGTGGCAGATGATGCTTAGGGTTAAGTCTCCAAGCCCTTCCCTGGTGTACTTTGCCTGTCCTACCCACACACTCTCTGGTGGATGTGAAGGAGTACACCTGCGCAGCAGCAGCATGTGTATTGTAAGTGATGGACATAGTCAGGCGATGGCCTCTGCACCTATTGCAGTCCTCTTCTAGCTGATTGCATGAGGAACAGCTGTGATGGTGTTCCCATAGCCATCCACATGATAAACACAGTACACTATCTAGGGAACACATGTTGGTATTTGGCCATGACAGTCGCTGTGAGTGGTACCTGGATGTGGTGTTCTGACACGGCATCACAGATGATATCTGGATGTACCTCAAACATTATACACAGTGGGGAATAGCCTAAAGATGTGAGGGTGATGTGCCACACATGATGGGATGGTGACCTAATGGTTAAGGTGTTTGCCTTAGAAACACAAGGTGCAAGGTTTGAGTCTCACAAGGGATAATTGGCTAGGCTTAA
The DNA here is from genome assembly GCF_019279795.1 of Protopterus annectens. Classification (NCBI taxonomy): domain Eukaryota; kingdom Metazoa; phylum Chordata; order Ceratodontiformes; family Protopteridae; genus Protopterus; species Protopterus annectens. The sequence goes on along the minus strand of NC_056732.1, from coordinate 1,550,693,970 downwards.
AATGGCTCACAAGGGCAGTTAGCTTAGTACTAACCTATGAACCTAAGTGTAGCTATGCTGCATTGAGACTACTGCCTGTTTAACATGTGTGTGGTAATGGCTATTTTGCATGTTTTAATACAGACATGACAGTACTCTGTTCGTGAGGGAACCCCATCTGTAGGGCCATCTGTGAACTGGTCAGTGTGTGCAACCATTTGTTTCCTATGTTACACACTGAACACATATCTGTGCACAGCAGAAGCATAGTGTGAGGAATGCAGACAGTACATGATGATAGGGATGTGTTACTGCCATCACATCCCTGACTGGACATGGGTCACATGAAACAGTGGTATGACAGACACTGTCTGGGGTTCCAAATGACAAGCCAATAATGGACAACTGTTCATAGCTGCGGTCACACGTCTACTACACATTGTACAGATGGCATGCAGTATATATGCATGTGTTGTGCTCCCTCTGCAAATGTATACCATCTGTTGTGTTGTATTGATGGTGATATCTATGCATACTGTTGTAGGTAATCCCCCCCACATGTGTCATATACCAACCCTGTATGCTGTCATGTCTGTGATCCTACCTACCTATCCTCCACAGCCATACCTACACTCCTTCCCCTACATCTGACCCTCACCTACGGAAGCATAAGGCCAATCGGCTCCTAGGACAACATCTGCCCTATACGTAGCTGTCCATTTCACATACGTGCCCACCGGACACATGTAACCCTTGTAATATGCATCACAACATATTCGTGTTATCCTCACCCCTGTCCCTCAGGCGCACGATCCTAGTATGCAGATCACTCATAAATGGTCCAGGTACATGTGATAAGGACAACCCCATTGTACACACAACACTACCGGTCCCTCTATGGTAACCCCATTTAGTGTTATCATGATGATGATGTTGCACACAGCACCTTGCAAGACTACTGTTCACACATAATGATTGAACAGGTACTGTTGTGTTAATGTACATTACAACCTGACAGGCCATACTGTAGAACACAGTCCCACAAACATATGAACATTAAAATGTGCGATATACATAATGTCGGCCTTACAGCAGAGTGACATTCATTCCACAAGGAAAATTATATGTGCTATAGTCGAACTTGAACTGTGAATACCTGTTCGTTAGGTGGATGCTCTAACCACTACACTATTGGTGTTCTGCTTCATTTATATGTATACCCATGGTTCATAGTTACCCAAACACACGCCTCAACACTTCACTTACACAGCAGGCATCTATTTTCCTGTTGGGAAAACTGCACTACTACACATGCGCCATTCCCTACTGCTCTGGACCCGTGACGCATGTTGATTCACTCCGAGTATATTCAGACCTCCAAAGCCTATAGTCCTGGCACATACGTGTGTTTGATTGTTAGGGTGTTCATGTGGTCATCCGGGTTTAGGCTTGTCCAACTGGGGACTGGGACAGCCCTGTACCATTTTCAAAGTCAGATTTAGCACATGGACAAGGTTACTCCCACTGTCAGCATCTTACCTGTGGTTAGAGATGCAGGAATTTTGGCCACCTTTGGCCAGCTTGATATGTCAGCACTAGATAATATGGGTGTTCCGCTGCTATATTCCTTCGCATTCGTTATGAATGCTTTCTTGTTCCCATGTTCATTCATCTGAGTTTAGGCTTGTCTGACTGGGGACCAGGACTGCCCTGTACCTAGTTGAAAGTCAGACTTAGCACAGGGGCATAGTTAGTTCCACTTTTAGCATCCTACCTGTGGTTGGGGATGCAGAGGTGTGCTCACCTATGGCCAACCTGATCTAACAGCACTAAATATTATGGGGGGGGGGGGTTCCGCTGCTGTTTCCCTTCACATTCGTTAAGACTGCTATATTGTGACCATGTTCATTCTTCATATATATATATCTGTACATACACATGCATATACACCTGCATGCTTATTTACATTTCTCATACGGTTGAATCACTGCCACTTACCATCACGCATACACACTTACGTCTAGGGTTGCCACCTTTTCAAATGGCCAAAGTGGGGCATTTTCGGAACACACATCAGATTTTACAGGCCGACACATACCCACGGTCAGTACAAAGGATAGAACTTTACTTTTTTGCCTAAATGAAGGCTTATTCTTGTAGCAGTTTAGTTGCTTATTCTGTTTCTTGTAACATTTAGGTATTTTACATACAGAAATAACTATTTTATGTAACTGTTACATGAAATATGGCACATAATTATTTCCTACAATCTCAGGACATTTGCCATTTTATTATTTTTGGTCAGGACACAACTGCCCAAAAAGGGACTGTCCCTCGCAAAGTGGGACAGGTGGTAACCCTACTTACATCTGCTTTAAAGCACCTTAATCACCCTATATCCAACTGCCACTATGCGAATGTGAAAGGTATATATTCTCGATAATGCACGTAGGGAGATGTGCATCACGGTCAGGTGTTTAATCCTGGGTCTTAGGTTTTGCAGGACTGGCTGGAGGCTGAGCAGGGTTGTGGACAACTACTGCTCATACAACTTGTGTCCAAATGTCTACGGGACTGGATATCATTTCGCGACACCAAGTCTAATGTTTAGAACAGATACTTATTCCATGAGGTATATCCAAAAATTGTGGGGATCAATGACCTTGATTCTTTTGGCTTTACGAAAATGAGGTAGGGTTATACATGCAAGTGATAAATAGTTTGCAATCCTGAGACTGCCTAGGGTGAGACTGCCTACTAGATATGAGTAGGGGATCACTATGTGCAGACATGGCTGCGCCAAGCTAGCAGCCCGAGTATGGGTGGTTTTGGTGGACGTTCAGGAAGGGGGGGGGTGGTGTGCTGTGGAAGGGATGATGGGTATTCAGTTATGTATCCAGGTGTGTTGGGGTTGGATGGCTCATTTCAGGCCAGACCATTATGTGGGTGTGAGCCGGTAATGTTTATGTACATGTGTATCGCACATTTTAATGTTCATATGTTTGTGGGACTGTGTTCTACAGTATGGCCTGTCAGGTTGTATTGTGGATGTGAATGTTAGTTCTTTGGTTTTCTTTCTGATTTACCCACTGCCCCCTCGTACACCTCCAGTTCACCTATTGTGCATCGGACCCAGTCTCCCCTTGCCGAATTATTACATTACCCGTCACCCCCCACACCCATATTACACACACACCATCCATCCCTTCTCTGGTTGATGGCCCATGGCACAGTCAACAGAACTCATTGCGTACACTACATATCTCAGGTACCAATATGGTTATGAGGACGACCCTAGCAGTTTTGATCTTCCACATGCTGTACTTCACACACATAGGTACATGCAAATACTTATCTTTCATGACATGGTAGGTAGACCCGGGTAATACCCATTCATCTTTGGGCCATCCAGACAAGGACAACTTGGACTGCAAATGGGCAGATATTGAGCAAATGCTCTGACCATTGGTAGGGTTGCCACCTTTTCATATGACCAAAATGGGACATTTTCGGGACACACATCAGATTTTACAGGCCAGCACATACCCACGGTCAGTACAAAGGATAGTACTTTAGTTTTATGCCTAAATGATAGCTTATTGTTGTAGCAGTTTAGTTGCTTATTCTGCTTCGTTTAGTTGCTTATTTTGTTTTTTTGTAACATTTAGGTATTTTACATACAGAAATAAGTATTGTATGGAACTATTACATAAAATATGGGACATAGTTATGTCCTACAATCACAGGACATTTAACATTTATAATGGTTTTGGTATGGACACAATTGCCCAGAGGGGGTCTGTCCCTCACAATATGGGACAGGTGGTAACCCTAACCATTGGGCTAGGCTTAGCAAATGGCAGCAGCATGCTAACACGCTGCGTTTCACTTCCACTTGGTATAACAATAAACACTACGATGGAATACGGGCACGGGGTTTTAAATGTCCTTTGTTCGAGGGACGGGGACTCAATATTCAGCTACGTGCCTTTGTGTTTACTTTTTATTTTGGTGTTCGCAAAACTGTCTTGTATGCTTTGCATACATTTCAGTATCCACAGACACTGACAGGAGTGATTATTATTAGAGGCAGGCTGTACTAGTCAGCATTTCAGGTTGCCCGTCTGCAGCCAACATGTTCACGCCTCTGTGCAGTGCTTAGACACGCCCCCTGCACTTGCGCACATTTCCTATGCACGTGGACGTTGCGGCAGCGCGCATTCATTAATATGCATGTGGTGCTGCTACGCCATCTCTACACCACACGGTCGGCGCAAGGCTAACGCCGTCCTTGCGCCAAGCTTCATGAATCCCAGGGATAATCAATGCCTCTAGATGATTCTCTGTCTTGTGTTATATAGGAACTGTTCTACATCCCTCTAATCACATTTAAATTTGTTCTGTTTATCTCTTCTTCACTAGACAAGTATGTGCTGTTTTAATATTGTCATTTATCAGTAGCATGACACTTCTTTGTAAATAAAATGTATTAACGTGTACATAATTTACATATTTCAATACTATGTAAGCTTATATTTTTAATTTGCAATGTATTGTGTCATTTTATTGTACTATGCTATGTGTCAGATGTTGGAGCTTTTCTCCCTGGGCCTTCGCTGAAAAAAGACTTGTGCCCAGTCAGACTGTTCCAGTAACGAAATGTAATATAAAATAAAAAAAATCACATGTGATCACCCATTACCAAGAGTTCAAAAAATAAATGCGAGAAAACTAGATATAGTAGTCTATGAAAAGAAGACAAATAACAATGATAATTGAAATCGCCACACCGAGTCATTACAGTGTCTTAAGTACAGAGAGACACAAAGTCATAAAATACCAGGATTTGTAGGCAGAAACAAGAGCAATGTGGAAGGTTACCCAGACAGTTCCAGTAGTAGTAGGAGCAATGGGGTCTTATAAAAATAATTTACAATTGTACTTAGATATGTTACCGATACATGTAACTCCATACGAATTGCAGGAGTCATTACTGAACACATTGCGGGTGCTGTAAAGAGTACTTCTGGCTAACATCAAAGATTGAAACAATACTAATTTCATGAACTTTAATCATACTTTGACTTAAGAATGGGGTCCATTCCCATCATGGTCTTAGAAACCCAAAAGACTTGGAGAAATTAAAAAAGAAAATGAGAAGCATTTGAAACATAAACTACAAAGAACTGTTGAAAATGAAGACATTGTGATGAAATGGGATCACCTAATACCAACAGTCAAGAGAGAAGAAGCAAGAAAACTAGGTATTGTAGTCAATGAAAAAAAGGACAAAAGTAGCATTAATTGTGCAAATAGCTACGTATACCTGGTGATTATAATGCCCCACATACTAAGAGATATAAAGTCATAAAATTCCAGGATATGCAACCAGAAACTAGAGCAATCTGGAATAAAGACTCCTATAGTTCCACTAGTACTTAAGTAAGTTTCTGATACAGGTAACTCCACATGAACTGCAGAAAGAGGCAATCCTAAGTGCATTAAATAAAAAAACACCTAAGTACATTGTAGGGACTGAGAACACTGGTGACAAAGAACAAAGACTGAAGCAATATTAATTTCATGAATGTTAAAGCTATCCTTACATAGGAATGAGGCCCATTTGTATCACAATATTAGAAACCCTAAAGATTTGAAAAATAAAATAAAATGGGAAAACCACTGTGCATTACTTAGGACATCAAAATGGTCCCCAATAAAGCAGTGATGCTCTCTGTTGATAGCATCTTTTATCCACAAAATCATGCTCCTGTTCTCCTCCCCATGTTTTGCAGATAGAACATTGGAGTTAAATCCCTTTCCAGGTGCTCTTTACTGATCTCAAGGAACAAACTTCATAGCTTCTCTACTTTGCCCTATCCCCATGTTTAGGAATCTCTACTCATGCAACTTAGATATGTCTCCTTGCTATATTTCTATGAAGCCAAAGATTCTTCCTGTAAATCTTCCATCAGAGCAGCATCACATATTCATACTCCCATTTCCTGCTAGACAACCAGCTCACCTTAGATACATTAACCAAATCAACAACAAGATGAATCCCCCTTTTCCGTGTCTTCCTTCTCACCCTCCACCTATACACACCACATATTACCTCACTACTCTAGCTGTTATCCTTCTTTTACTGTTTCTCTTCTTCTTCCTCTCCCATTATACCTAATGCACATATATCATTTGTAGCCAAGTGTTGCTGTAATAAAGTTTTGTTTGACTTACATATTTAAATACACAGTGTAAATATGATACAATGCCTAAACATTCTGATATTTGCATGCATGATATCTTTTTTATACTTGTATTTTATTATCTTCTTATGCATGTATTATTTTTTCTGCGATGAACCTGAAAATAGTCCATTTGGATAAAGATTTTACCCCCGTTAATAAATAAATGAAAATAAAACCAAATTCCTTTGCTCAAGCACTTTATATTAACAAAAACTTAAACACAGTAGTGTAAAAATAACAGGTAACTCAATATTATAATAAAAATAATAGGCTATTAATACATATTACTTGTTGAAATTAAAGAGTGAATACAGTTGTCTACAGTTGTCTCAACAAGGAAATACTGCACAGTACAAGTGTCAAAAAAAAAAAAAAAAAAACTTGAAAAACACAAATGTTGTGAAATACTGATAGTGGAATTCTGAAATAAGCTATGATTGGTACAACATAATACACAAAGCAATAGCTTCATGCCCACATAAAAAAAGTCTCCAGGAGTCTTCAAGGCATGCAGGCTAAAGCAGACTCTTGCAGCTCTGCACCTAGTTCCAAAATATGAAGTAGCTTTATTGTACCACAATACTTAGAAATTTTACATTGGCACAGAGCTTCAGTGTAAAACTAAAAGGCATGGGAGTTACCCTTGTAAGTCTAGGGGTGGATGTGGCATAGTTACAACTCTACCTGTATGTCAGAATTGGTACTGCAAATATTATCTGGTGTTCAGCCTAAATGCCTGCAGGATAATTTCTGACATACCAATGAAGCTATACTCAAGTATGATGTAAGCTCAGGGAAGGGGGGGGGGGGCAGGTAGTACCTCATGCAAGTGTGGTAATTTGTTTTGTAAGTCTTCCCCTTCATACTCTAAGGCAAACAAAAACACATCTGTTTAAAAAAAAATCAAACTATTATATATCACAGCATCATGACATGCCAGAGCTGAAGTGTCATACTTTATGCAACTCGAATGGCAGAATGTTCCCTGTCATCCTTGCATTATCTTGGGGGACATTCAAGGAGAGCTGTGGGAATGCCCAGCTTCAGGGAATCATGGTAGTTAAGCAGCAGGGGAAGAAAACAGTTTTTAGGCCTGACCAGATGGAAAACAAAGTAATGATAATGCCAACCCTAATGGTAAACTCATGGAAATGTCACCAGTAATGATCAAAAGGCAGTCCCAACAACTGGGAATAAATACCAGTCCCAGGGGCTACTGCATTTCCAAACAGTAACCTCAAAGAGATTTTGCCAACAGAGCTCCACAAGCAGTCCTAGCAGCAAGGAATAAATAAATAGTAAGTCACAGTGCGTGGTCCAAATCCATTGTCAGGAGAATTAATTTATACAGGCTAAGATGGGGGTGCAGGTTTTGTGTACCACACAATGTATGCATGGGACTTCTACATACATGGTATATATTTCAGAAATGCTTGTTGCATGTAGATCTTCCCAGATGTTGTGTAATCCTATGGTCCTAATATGTCAATATACAAGTGAAGTTGTGGAGGGGACCACAGCCTCACAAATATGGGTACAGAGGAGGTTTCCGCTGCCCCTCCCCCTGCAAAAACATTTTTAAAACTTTGTGTGATTTCAATTAATGCTTTCGGAGAAATGAAAATTTAGACGTTGGTTTTGGCAAAATGAATTAACCTGAAATGTCAGTTATTTTTGCCATTAACCTGGATTATGTCTTCAGGTAATAAATGTATTCTAGAAACGTCTGTGAACTCATATGGAACATCAGTGAGAAAATGTACTGTATTCATGAACATTTACATTGTATTTAGTATCAGAAAGAGAAAGAAGTAGGAAATAAACTAAATGCAGATGGAGCTGAAACTACTTCTATGTTTTTCAGAATTTTTCTGCATGTAAATAGTTATTAAAACAGAAGGATCATAATATGCATTAATATAGCCATGCAGATTTTTTTTTATTATTTTTATTTATTTATTTATTTATTTATCCCTTTTTGACTGGGTTAGTTCCACTAGGCTAAAAGATTTCTTTTCAGGGTAAATCTGAGGTGATATTTATACTACTCTGGGCAATTTGGCCAGGGCATAAGGGAACTTCCCCTATACTTTTCATTAGATGCTGTAGGATCTTTTACATCTACATAAGCTACCACCAACTCAGGCAGATGGGGCATCAATCTAATATCTCGTCCGAAGGATGGTATTGTGTTAGATTATTTATGCAGTAGTTTTCAGCTTGTTGCACTCATTTACAATCTGTCAGAAATTACCTTGTTACATTTTTTTAAAGTGGTACATGTGCACAAAATAAGATTGTTTGCTTGGTATGCAGTTATATTGGTTACGATTTTACAAGTTATTCTTTGCTACCTAATATTACTCACTCAGCCTTCTTCAAAACAGATTGTGTTGGATTGGTAGCGCAATTATCCAGAGCAACAGAGCACGTAAGTGGAATGTCATTGAAATTAATGTCTTTTGATATATGATCAATATGCTAACAACTGATGAACTAAAAAAAAGTATGATGATCAGTCCAATAAACAGAATACAATACAATAGACAGTGACATGACAATGTACATAATTCAATATTCATGTCCATTTTACATGCTAAATAACGTGCCTAAAACCATTTTTGCTAATTTTTTTTCAGTTTTAAAATCTTCTTCCAGTAGTACTACAGGATTTTAAATAACAAGAGAAAAAACATATCTCAGATGTAAAATATGTATTGCACAAACCAAAAGAAATTAGATAATTAAAAAAACAGGTATGATTACTACCCATTACTAATTGATGACTTTGTTATGTAATCTCAAAAGAATATTTTCTGCTCTGTCTCAAAATAACTTACCAGAGGATGACGTTCTTCGCAGCCCATTACAAAGTTATATATCTTCTTACTTTATTCAAACCAGTGCCTGGACTAGGATTGCATGATCGCTGGTGGTAACTCACTGAGCAGCCATTCAGTTTAAATGGTCATACTCCAGGATACTCCTTCGTATCAATACATAAAACCAGTGCAGCTGGACTTGCTTCAGTCTACAACAAAAAGACAGAAAGCTGTTATCACCAATTAATGCTTCTGTGCTTCAGTTACAGTGTCCACTGCTTTCAGAAAGTGAATATTGTGAGCTAAAAGGATTTTGCCATTGGTGCCAAGAATATGCATGATTTAAAATGCCTAGGGAATACTGAAACATTTTCAGAGATTTTTCCAGTATTCTAGTAACAGCATTATTACAAAGCATGATGTCTTTTATTTGCCAAATATGGAATGATGTCCCATGACTGAACATGTGCTATAAAGCAGCTACAGATAAAACCTACTGACATTATATATGTTTTCATAATTGGTGTGGTCATACATTTTGTTCCTTATAGGCATTAGCGCTGAGGATAGAGATTTTAGTTCAACCAAATATAAAGCCATTAGCGGGTAAGGAAATGTAGCTATATAGCAATAAATAAATACAAATCCGCTTTTTTGATGAAAACAGTATGTGAGTATCTAATGAATCCATTTCAACTACTTATTTGTTTGCTGTGTTTACTGGGAAAGTCCAATTGGTCTGATAAAAGTGCCTCCTTTTTAGAGAAGGCGCAGAGAGAAAAGCTCCAGATGCATGCAGTTTAAACAAATATAAAAAGAACTGCTGGCAAGCAAGACAGCTTTTGCAAGGTCACATTATTCTGCATATCATTTTCACAGAGCAGTCTTCCCCACTTCTCCTTAGAATGATACATGAAGTATGGCAGAATCAGCGACAGGGAAACAGAGAACTGGTTAAAGTCTTGTAACCAGAATAGAGAAAAGGTAAAAGAGGTTTAGAATAATTTTGGAGATATTGTTTAATGCTCACTTTTTTAATATTTGCAATATGTGACTAACAGAAAAACTGAACATTAAAATAAAGTATGTACATGTTTGTACGGATTATGTTTGATGTGTTTTAACCACTTATTTGTTGCCCTCTTTCTTTCTTTATGCATCTATGTATGTATGTATGTATGTATGTATGTATGTATGCATTTATTTGACTTTGTTTATTAGGGTAGAGCATTGACCAGTTCTGACCAGCTTCAGACTCAGCCCAATTCTTCAGCCTTATAACTTAAGGCCACAATTTGTATTACACTCCACCCAGTGCCCTGGTATCTCCATGCTCCATCTTATGACTATAGGAATTTGTAGGTCCACTAATGGAAGGTGGCAGGAATGACGTTACCTTCACCCACAGGCTGGTGGCTATGAGAGGCATTTTACCTGCTTCTGTCAGTCCATCCTTAGGCATGGTATTGTACAATGATGCTGAACCAAATGACATATTACTACTTTGTATGTTTGGTGACAAACATCATCATGTCCAGGTGAGACATACTCAGACTACCAGGACTGAGAACATACCTCTGTCAGATTTCAAAATCTTAGCAAGGGACCATCAAAAGTCATAGCAGAGGGTTCAAAACTGTAGCACTGAAACTTTGCTGATGTGTAAATGTGTACCTCTCCATTATAGTGCTCCCCCTAGGAAACTCAATACAAATAAGCTGGTCCCTGTGGTCCAGGTGAGTACAGCCAAAATATAAAAAAAAAAAAAAAAATCTAGAGCAGCGTTTTAGTTGTAGTGAAACTTTTCAACTCCAAGCTATTTTGTATGTCTTGTCATAGTCCTAATCCTAAAACTCTAACCCTAACCCTGAACCCCTACTGCACTTACCCTAATCCAAGGCATATTTATGAATATTTAAATGCACCTTTAAAATCTTGCTGTCTTCCTCCATTGTAGTGTGCCAAAAGCAAGACACTCACATCTTCTAACAACGTAATGGCTAGTTATGCTGCTTCAGTACTGGGATCACATGATCAATGCAAATCACCACTGGCAGAATTTCAGCATTTCAGCATTATAAAAAAACTGAAACCTAAACGTTAACTAAGCCCCTCAGTAAAACAGTACTACCCTATAACAATGAGATAATGAGCTTTATTAGCTGCAAAAACATAATTAATTGCATGACGGTCTAGGATCTCTGTGAGCTATCAGCCCAGCAGCATGTAGTACACCAACTCAACCTATCAAAACAGAATGCTCCCCAGGTGTCACAACACAATGACCATAATGACAAAAAGGGCACACTAACTGTAGCTAGGAAGCAGCTCAAGGGATGTAACTGGGGTAGACAGCTAATCTATAGAAAGAGACCATGGATTTTTATTTGCAGGTCGCTCACATATTGTCTCCATCTGACTCACTTTAATCTCTTCTCTACTGACTCAGTGACAGTGATGTATCTCATTTTACTGGCTACAGTTATGACATAAGTCTCACTAGTCTTATATGTAAAGCCATAGAAAGAATTATCATGGAGATGGTCAACAGAGATATGGCAAATCTCCAGACACTGGACCCAACCCAGTTTGGTTTCATCAAGGGTAGATCATGCCTAATCAACCTGGTGGACTTCTTCCAGAAGGTCACCAAAGCAATGGATGATGGCAAAGACATTCACACTGCCTTCCTTGACCTGGCCAAGGCATTTGACACAATACCTGACTCGGGTATTGTTGAGAAACTCAAGAGGTTAGGTACAAACCTGTATGTCACCCGGTATACAGCCAAATGGCTCAAAGGCAGGACCCAGGAAGTTAGAATTGGGGAGTCCACCTCTACAAAGAGGCCAGTCACAAGTGGAGTCCCTCAAGGATCAGTCCCTGGACCTCTCCTTTTTTGGCATTTACTTCTCAGAAGTCAAGGCCAATGTTAGTGGTCTCTGGCTGACTAAATTTGCAGATTATTGCAAATTAGGAGCTGTCATTGAATCTCACACTGACACAAATGTTCTCCAGCAGGTGATGACATAGACAAACAACTGGTGTCAGAGACATGGACTAAAACTAAATGCCAAGAAATGCATAATAGTATCCTTTGGGAAGTCATCCATCCCTGGTAACTATCATATTGACAACACACTCATTAGAGTTAACCCAATAGTCATGTACTTAGGAACACACATAGGTAGTAATCTAACCTCTGATAATCACGTGTCTAAAGTGGTGAGGAAATCATTGTATATTGCGCAACTTATAAACAAAGGTATGGCATCTAAGTCCAAGAAAGTCATTGTTCCACTGTATTTGGCATTTTTCAAACCTATCATTGAGTACAATACCCCCTTTGGAATGTACTTAAACAGGCGTATTCAACGATTAGAACATCCACAGAGTTTCCTCACTAAAAGAATACAGGATATAAGTAATATGTCCTATGCAGACTGCCTCAAGGCCCTAACCCTGTATTCTGTCTCCTACATGCTTTTGAGGGGAGATCAGACCCCACTCTGATGGACCTCCTGCAGATCCACAAAACAAACAGTACCAGAATTACCCATTCTAAAGACTTAAACCTTGCCTATGATATAAATAGGACCTGCTGGAGAGATAGGTATGTATCCCAGAGACATCCCCGTCTATGGAACAGACTTCCCATCCATGTGAAGCAGAGTTCTTCCCTAATCCAAATCAAGTGCAACTTGGACAATTGGATGGGAAACCAGAAATTCATCCCTGGTTTGGCACCTATGTCTCTAATGGACAGAGGTAACCTGCAAATGGTTCATCTCCCAGGCCCATGCTTACATTTATCAAGGGTATCAAAACTTGTCAGAGATTTGGGATGCATGGGTAGGCTTAAAAAGGCCCTTGTTGTTGTTAGCCTAGTAAACACTTATGAACCTATGAACCTATGCCTATCACATTTTCTGTTCTCCACAGCAGTGACATATCTATTCTAGTCCGTTCTGTCTATTCTGAAAGCAACTGCAATATTAAAGCTAGTAAGTGAATGCAGAAAGCTGACAATGGCAGAGTCACACAGTGCACAGCAGTGAATACGACAATAAGAGGACTAGAGCAAATTTAAGTTTGTTCAAGTTAAGGGAGGGTAGGCAGACAGCTGCAGCAAGCAGACTAGACTTGATACTTATTCAACCTCAGATCTCCTGTCTCCCTAGTTTCTCTTCTATTTATCACACCATTCTATTCTTCTGTTATCAGCAGAGGCTGAGAAATAATGCAGAATCCTAAATGGCAACCATGGTCTGGCAACTTAACAAGCCTGTAATCCAAGCTCACTGAAGTAGGAAACCTGAATCTAAGAATTAGGGAAATTGGAGAACACTGAAACAGTTATTTGACAATAATGGCTTTTAATGTGAGTTCTAGCACTGACTCCCTTGGCCTGTTGATTCTACTTTGACCCCTAATGAAGTCCAGAATGTTTCTCTCTCATTGGTTTTCTAATTGAACATATGACATTGAAGAAATCAGAGCCATCTAGAGAAAAACTGGAGCAGCGTAGACATCATAGAAACAAAGGCTAAAATTGGAGAGCTCCAACAAAAGTGAAACGGTTAAGCGCTATGATGAGATAGATGCCACTGGCTAATCAATATCACCAATCCCCCCCCCGTGGCTGTGCCAGATCTAATGACTGGGCTTTATAGTCAAACCTGGGCCACCTATGTCAAACACAGAGCTGTAGACAGTGACCTTTTACTCTGTATCAGAGAATCAGCAACTATATCCCAATCTGTTGTGGTCCATCTTGCTAAAATACTTTATCAGCAGTAAATTAAAAAATGTTCATTTTATAGCATTCTAACATTACATACATAAGTCATTATACATTAGCAATCTTCAACTTTAAAAGTGCCACCAATGTTATATGTCTCATGAATATGGCACCAAAGCCTTATTCCATCCCATTAACACATCTCTATGCCGTTTTGCTGTAGGCAGATTAGAATCAAAGTAGCCAGTTATATTTAATTTAAATTCCTTCTCCCAGAATACAATAAATGTGTGGAACCTAGGACCCAGCCTAATCTCCATTTTTGCTGCTAGTTTGACATCAAAGGAATCTCAGTGTCATCCCTGGTATCCACTCAGATGAATTCTTCATCATCTAATCTTGAGGAGAAAGACTCTTGGGGTACTCATTGCATACTGTGTTAATGTTTGTTTTTGTTTCTTACAATAAATAAATAAAATGATAGAAATAAAAACAGCAATAAAAATAAGATTCAGTTTTCATCCTTGTTACTGCTGTGACCACCATGTGTTCTTCCCCCATGCAGACCTACCACACTACTTCAACCATTCCCTCACTCACACTTGTCACCTGAAACAACAGTCACAATATTCTGCTATTCAGATATACCTTCAGTCATCAGCACCAAACCATTGTCTGAAATATTTGCTACAGAAAATTTTAATTTAACTGCTGGTTCCTATTAATTTGGTCTTTCTGAAATGATTAACGGCCATTGAGCTGCTTGTCAGATCAGATCTGGCCTTACTAGTGATACAAGTCTCAAGCGTCTTTAAGAATTTTTCCCTACCATAATTTTCCTGTACACTGAATCTCCTCAGATCTCCCTTGCTGTCTTCATTGCATATATGAAAGCTAAATCCAGTGTTTTCATTACAATTTCTCTTCATTCTGCATCATTACCCCTTATTGATTATTGTGAATTAGAGTTCCTTTCTTATAGTGTCTACTTTTATAATGTAGATATCCCTTTTGCTGAGCTATTTTTTAATTTTTAGCATTTGTAAGTTTCAGTTTCCTTGTGTCACTTTTGCAGGAGACCTAACAGACTGCCCAGTGTGCATGTCCTTTGGGCTGTATTCTTTAACCTACCACAAAAATAAACTAATTATGAAAGATTAACTTCCTGCAGAACTGTATGCAGAGAAACCCAAAAAGGATAAGGAAAAACAAAAGTAGGACAATGATGGGGGGAACCAAGAAAAGTAAATGATGCTAATCCATCTTCAGCCCTAAAAGCACCAGTATTGGAGCCTTCACAACCTCCCATACCAGTGAGAATCTCCTCCATTAGTTCCATCCATTCAGAGCTGATAATCATTCCTGACAAGCCTCCGATGCCTTCTGTTAGCAGGCATTATTTAGACACAGATAATACTTTTCTTCATTTCTAGGCCTCCATCACACTCTTCCCTACTCTCTGTCAGATCCTTCAGAAGTAAGTTTGATGCAGATTAGGAACATATGATGAGGCCCTTCTTGAAGACATAGATCAAGATGAGTGTCACTCCATTCCCCTCAGTATAAATGGTGGATTGGGTTGGCTTCTCTTCACCCATAGTTGTTCCATCCCAGGTACATGTTTTGGCACTAGTGGTTTGCAGCCAATGCATGAACTGGATCATGTGTGTCTGGCATTGATCAGCACCCTTACCTTGGTGCTAGTTGTTATTCATCTGATTCACTCAGTGCAAAAATCTTTGATGTCATCTGACCGTCAGGACCAGCTGCTCACTGCTAATTCTTTGACATTCTCATTGGCACCAACCCATATGGTGTCTTTTGTGGTGTCAGATTTCTTGACCATCAATATGTCAGCACCAGTCTCCTCTCCTTGAAGCCCTTCTATTTGTCACTATTGGGGGTTCTCTCCTTGGTACCAATTACTTCCACTTCACTGGGGATGGACATGGTGGTGGGTCAAGGTTCATTAGTGGTGACAGAGCTGGGTTCAGCTTTCCATGTCATGGGAAGGATGATTGCCGCTTCCCACAGCACCCAAAAAGTAACCAATGATTTCAGCTTCATCCTCAGACACCCTGCAATCTGTGCTTCAACTTGTCTGTCATACATCCCAAGGTCAGAGCAGAACTGATGGCCCCAAACAACCTGCACAGTGTCATGTTGAGTTCTCTGGGGAGTCAAATTCTTTCCCTCAATGTCCCCAGGAAAGAAGAAGAAATGCCAGAGGAGGCACATAGCCCCCCATATAGAGTCTCTAACATCTGACATCAACTCAGGTGATTGAGAAGTTCCCCCAATCCCCACAGGAAGATGTCACATTTGATAGGATACTGGAACTGATGTGACACCGGAGACCATGGCCTATGAATCCCCCCTCTCAAGACAAGGAGGTGTTATTTGAGGCCTATTGCTCTGTACCCTCTACCTGCTAGGTGGTTCCTCCCACCAACTGCGTTATAGATTTGGCCACCAAGAGGATATGGCAGGAACCTGACTATTCAGAAGCCATCCTGAAAAAGTCTAATAAAATTCCTCATCTATCTAAGGATAGGCAGCAGTGCTCTAAGGGTCCTGTGGTGGAGCCAAAGATTGTAGCAACAACCACTAAGCAAGACCTGTATGATGGTAAAACTGCTGTTGTCCATCTTCCCAATAAAGAGTCCAGGGCAATGGGTAAGATGAGGAGTGTGCATATGGCCCAGGCATTTTTTCCCGGACAGCACTGAATTATACCAGACACATTAACTGCCCCTAAAGTGATTTAGTAAAACAAACTTTAGAGTCTTTGTAAAATCTCAAATGCAAGAGTCCAGAAAGCAGCTGTAGACCACAATAGGTCAGTGATAAACATTACCAACCTCTTCATGCAGCTTTGCATAATGCGGCTGATTTAGAATAACCAGACTGATGGGTACTGACATTATAATAATACATCATGCATGTCTCTGTCTTTGCAACTTTGTGGAAAACTTTACAGTGTCTTTCATGAATTTCCTATCTGATGGTACCTCCTTATTCTGCCCTGCTATAAATAAAAATATATTGAGATGTGAGCAGGAAGACAAGAGTCTGTCTGCCATAGGTATTACATTTATACACCTAAATGTTCCTGAAACAGGAATCAGAAGGGTCTCAAATCTTTCTCATTCAGAAAACTCAAGTGTCAGCCCATTGACTCAACCTCAGACAGTAGAGGCCATGGGTCTGTTCAACAGACATCAACCCAGAGGTAGAAGAGATCTGCAAAATCAGGGATTCCAGGCTACCTTTTTGGGCAAGCAATACTAGTGTCACTAGAGGCTTGTAGCCTGTTTATCTCTCTACTCTCCTGCATGGATGGCTATTAAGCCGGACTCTTGGGTGATTGGGATAATATCTATAAGCTAAATTATTTTCTTTTCCCAACCCCCCCGTCCCCCTCCCCCCACATACACACACAATCTCATCCACTCCCAGATATTCCACCCGGGTCCCTATTAAATTATTGAATGTTTCAAAGTTCGGATGTCATATGGTCGATACCATATGATCAAACTTTGAAAAGTTCTAAGGTAAAAGGCAACGGCTCCATACACGCAGAATGGTAACATTTCCCTTTTCTGCACTGAAGTGCAGTCGTGGAGTTGGTATATTTAAGTAGGGGTGGTGTGGGGGTGCAGGGTGGCTTGCCCCCTGCTCAAAGCATTAAGGTAAATGTTTTTTTTTACGTTTTTATTATATATTCGAAGATTCAAGTTTCGCTCATATGTTGTCGAACTGAGGTTAGAAATTTTGAAGCGTTGAATATATAATATAGACCCTCACACCCAACTAATAAAAAGTGATCAAAAGAGAAATGCTTTCTCTCTTAAAAAGAGACACAACCAAGAGATTCCACCAGACCAGAGAGGTTCACGGATCTATTTAAGATTTGTTTTATTTCCAAAGAAGAACAAGGACCTCTTGCTCATTTTAGACCACTGGCTCATTCTAGACCACAGCAGCATAAATCTTCATATAAAAAGAACCCCTTTAGAACAGTCATTGTGCAAGCAATTTTGCCCTGCCTAATAGTAAGCAATTGGATATTATCAACTGGACTCCAGGATACCTATTTCTCTATCAAGATAACAAAGACATCCAGGCAATTTCTCTACTTCTGGTTAGGAGACAATCATTTTCAGTTCAGAGTCCTGCCCTTTGTTCTCACCATAGCCCCTTGGAAGTTTACCAAGGGCATGGTAATAGTTATAGTCCACAGAGACTCAGAGAGATGACATCTTCCCATATTTGAATAATTGGCCCCTCACTGGTAGACACAAAGTCTCTTATCAAAGCCAGAGACTACTTGTTACAGCTTTGCTTATAGTTGCATATTTCTGTAAATTACAAAAAAAATCTAATCTTCAGCAAACACCATCAGTACTATTTATTGGATGCCATCTTGGCATTACAAAATGCACAGCAAGTCTTCCATCACAATAAACTCAAATGCTCAGAGTTTCAATCTATTGTCTTTAAACTCACTCTTCTTTGTCATTAGCCTTTGTACTTTGAGTACTGCGACTGATGACATTGACAATTTTACTTGTACATACTGCAGTGGTTACTCAGACTCAAATGGTCTCACATTTCTGACCTTTTTTCAACAACCATAGTTATCACCCAACTGTTGCTCATTTGAAATGGTGGCTAACCCCTCCAACAATTTAAGCAGGAAGAAAGTTTGTTCTATCTCCTCCTACAGCAACAGTTTCCATGGACACTTCATCTTTGGGGTGCTGGGGGGGACGTTTTAAGGAAGGATGGTTCAAGGAACTTGGAATCAACCAGAGGCCAGTCTCAAATCCAAATTCTGGATACGAGAGTGGTCCTTCTAGAGGTTTGGGAATTCCAGGACTTTCTATCTCCTGGAGTGATTTACATTCAGTCACACATCATCCATAGTCTGGTATTTGAACAAGCAAGGAGGAACAAAATGATATCCCTTTTGTTGAGAGGTCATGAGGGTTTCACAATGGGCAATTGTCTCTCATCACACTCTCTGATGGCAATGCACAATGTTTATCATTCTCACTGCTGTTGCCTTTGTCAATAGGTTGTATTCTGCCCAGAATACAACTGGTCAATTTTCAAAAAGCTCTGGTTCCCTCCCACACCTACTCTCTGAATGTTGATTGGCTATCCCCATGAATACAGACTGTGAAAGTGGGGCCTCATGTTCCTTGTGACTTTTTGGGTTTTAAGCAGTGAGTCAGTACTTTCTTGCTGCCTCAAGGGAAAACAGGTCTGAGGCTTCACAAGAGCAGCAGCTCGCTACAGGCTTAATTTCTAGCCCACAGTGGAGCCCTTCATCACAGAAAAAATATTGTATTTTTAATTTTTTAAATACTTTCTGAAGAATACAGGCAATTGTACTAATATCAAAAGTTTCTTGTTAGAAACTGCTATTTTTATAACATGGCTTATTACTGAATACTGGGGCCATATTTCTGAGAAAAATGTACTGCTTTTGATCCACTTTAACTGAAATATAAGGATTTATATACGGATTAAAAGACTGGGAATTATTTTTATGTACTTCAAAGGCTGTCTGAGTGTTTGGGTGCATATATACACTTCATGACAACTTACCTTCATTATTTCACTGCTTGAGACATTTTGCTTGAATGTGTTATATTAAGCATTGGGAAAGGTATTTCAGGGCTACAAATGTATTTTATGTTTGGTGCTTGTGTACACTTCATGACAACTTACCTTCAATTCTTGTTTTCCCTCAGTATACTTTCTGTAAAATGGGACTTAGAGTTCTGATAGGGTATTGCATTACAGCTTGTACTTTTCCTTTTGAATTTTGAGGGACCATGTAGGAAGTACAAGTGTGTGAGATGCTTGTAAACACTTGACTGACAAATTACTTTCTGACCAACTCTTTCCAGCTGTGCTTACCTGCAGTCAGGCTCCTTCCTTGGCTGCAGCTTTGTTTATTGCAGCAGTCATGCTCTTTCTTCTCATGCTTTACATAAAATGAAAAACAACGGAGTAGAAACCTTTGCCTACAATGTAGGTTCAGACATTGTCTCAGCTGCTAGTACATGACTCTGCAGTGACCATTTGTTGTTTTTTAGATAACTCACTGCTTTTTTCTGGGTTCCTTTAGCATAGTCCATTCTGTCATCAACGAACAGGGTTAGCCGTATCCTCTGCAGCTGCTCTACTGTCCAATCTGTACATGGGAAGACCACATATTCTTTGGGTCTGGGAGGTTTTCTTAGAAGGAGCAGGGAAAGATATTATATGCTTGGGATGAAGTGACATATGTAAGTCTGTTTCTTTCCAGGGGTGTCCCTATTTAAAAAAAAAGATCAGAGACTGCTCATTCAAAGACATTTTGTCTGTTGATAAGGATAATTTTCTCACCTTAGTCAAGAGTTTATTGTAAGCTATCCATCCAGGAGAGCAGGATATCCATACCAAAAGATAAGCTAGGTTAATATATTCCTGAGGAAAATATGTAATGATAGCCTGAAATAGACAGAGACCAAGCCCAAGACTGATTAGGAGGAAATGTTGCCCTCTCCAACTCCATTAGAGGCATTTTCCTTTTGTAAGACTAGATCCAGGACGAATTATGAATTTTTCTAGGAACAAGTGGATATTCTCCCTCAACAGAGGAGATATTATGTTATGCCACAAGTGGACTTACCACTCATTCCTCCTATTCTACCAGCCATGAACGATGTGTTAAAATGCAGTCTGTAGTATCCCTGACCATTAGCCTTCAGTCCACCCAAAGAAACAGAACAAATATTAATACCAACCTTTCCCCTGTGGACAAGAAGGTTAGGTATCAGACAGATCTCATAAGGTAATTTTCTTTTTCCATTTTATTTTGTCATGTGTTGACAACTTGAGGGTATGTTCTGCCACACTTTCCTCATAAGGTAGGTCCTGTTTGAATCCTATAATTTCTAATCTACCTCATATGTCTAAACATGCTTTGATGAGTGTGTATGCTTGTGCAGATACTGTGTCAATAGCCACTACTGTTTTGAGAAGATATGCCTGGGTGTATACTTTAAAGTTTTCTGATGAAGCAAAGTCTGAGATTTCAAACTCTACTTTAAAAAGGGAGGTTTTGTTTAGTCCCACTGCTACTCAGGTACTCAAAAGGTTTGATGACCGAGAGAAATTAATTCTAAGAGTTACAAAGATTTTTCAAGCAATACATTATACATTATAAATATTACAAAGCCTCTACTTTTTCAAAAAGACCAAAAATAAGTTCCTACTATCTTCTGGTAAATGGAACAAAAAAGAGATGGCAGGAGGGGAATGATGAAAAACAGGGATCCTTTAAAAAAAGGGCGGAGTAAGCCTTCAGAATGACTGTGTTAGCATACTATCTCCTTCTTTCCTGTCCTTACATCTCTAAGTCTCTCCCATAAACTTGCTGTCAGTCATTCCCTTTAACAACAGATTGTTTCAGACTCTTGGGTACTACTACTACTGGTTCAGGAGGGTCACAGTCGGCACTGAATATACATACCTCCTTTCAGAGGAAATCCACCCTACCCTTTAAACCAAGTAGAGTTCTTTCTTCAGGTTCTTTAATGCATGATTACCCTAGGAGTGAGACAACCAGTGCCTTTACACTAAAGGGAGGAAGGAGTGTATTCCAGAATGTTTCTGGTTTCAAAGAATGAGCTTTCTTGGAGACCAGTTCTAGATTGTTCCTTTCTCAACTGGTTTGTGAAAGTACCAAAATTCAAAATGTTGACCCTTCAGAGTCTGTTAACAATCATTCCTTTTCTGAGTTTTATGGCAACATAAATCCTAAAAGATGCTTATCATCACATTTCCTTAGTCACAGACTTCGGAAAATCTCTCAGATTCTGTGTCTGGGACACATCATCATTTCTCTGTATTACACTTTGAGTTAGCTATGGCTCCTTGTGTATTTACAACATATTTAGTTCCAGGGAAAGGCCATTGCATACTGTAACACATTCACGTTTTTCCTTATTTACATGACTTACTGATCCTCGCAGTGTCTGTTGCTAGATGTTAGGAGTCATTAACATGGGTTTCTTTTCACTCCATACCAATCTGGGCTTCCAGATAAATGTTCAAAAATCATCCTTGACTCCATTGCAGAGGACTGTGCTTTTAGACTGCCTTCTGGCTACATCTCTTCAACGACATTCCAAACACAGGAAAAGATGAATTTGTATCTGAAGCCTTTTTTGATCTTCTTTATTCTAGGGTTCTTGGCATCTCTGATTTTCACAATTCCTCTTGCCAGGGTATATATGAGAACATTTCAATAAAAAAAAAATGTGGACCTGGCATTCTCATCCTCTGGGATTTTCAGATTCCGTTTAGGGCCATTACTAAGAAAGAGCTGCATTGAAGGAGTCAATAAGACACCCTCATTTTGTGCTTGGAAAGCAGTTTCTATGGGGATAAAAGTGCAAGACCTGCAGGACAGTTAAGACAGACCAAAGTGCATAAACATCAGAGATGTTAGCTGTGATACATGCTGTAGAATCTGTTTATGACTTGTGGTCCTTGGGACTATTACAGGTGATTACTGACAGCTGTACAGTGATGTGGTACATAACCTACCCTTATGCAGGCTGGCTGTTATGGCTTGAGAGTTGACTCTACAGGTATAACCCAAAACACATCTTACATACAGTCACAGCAAAATGTTGTGGCAGACAAGCTGAAAAGGACCAGGACAGATCTTCACAAATAGAAATTGAATGAGGTGGTCTTCCAGGAATGAATACATTTGCAGAGAGCACTTCAAATTGATCTGTTTGCCCCCTCTCAAAAAAGACAACTGAGTAAATTCTGCACTAGGATTCCTTGCAGGTAGGCCTGGAAAGGATGTGCATTTTCATTCTTGTAGTTGGGAATGGTCCTATATGCATTTATTTGTTTAACAGGGTAGATCACTGATCTCTATGGGCCTTTTTTCATACTCTACCTGGGACTGGTGTCTGGTTCATTAACTTACTCAGTCACACTATTATGCAATGGAGGCTGATTGAATCAAACCCTGGACACCATTTGGTAACAGCTTCTTAATCCTCTGCACCAAACTGCCTGGAATTTTCATCCTTTCCACTAAAATACAAATTTGTTCTGAAGATTCATAAGACTTCCAAAACACTAATGTAATGATTACTATCTGGCACAGGCAACATTGGTTCTTCCTTCTTATGGAATAGGCCAATGGCAATTTTCACACGATTCTTTAAAGAATGAATATACTCCCACGAGACAAAGGGTATTTGTTATACCCCAGTATGAAATAACATCTATTGACTACCTAAATGATTAATTTCTAATACCTTTTAGGCACTTTTTCATGATGACATGCAGCAGATACCAAAGGAGATACGAAATCCTATTACTAGGAAATAAAAAGAACAACAAACTAAATAAAATAATATAGAAAGAAACAAACCAGGATCCACAGACAGTATTTATTGAGCGCTTTAGTTTTCTAAAATAAAAAACTTCATCAGAATAAAGCAAATACAAAGAATCAGTAACTGACCCAACTTATATAACACTCTTAATCTCATAGGTGTTAATTATCAATCAACTTAAAGGTATAAGCCTCTAAAGCACACACACACACACACACACACACACACACACACACACACACACACACACACACACACACACACACACACACACACGCACACACACACAAACAATGAATATACTCCCTAATAATGGAGAATAACATCTACAATTTAAATAGTTCCATCTATTACTAATAAATATTAAATTTTTAAAAACTATACAAATAAACAACACACAAAATCGTGTAAGAAATATATATGTATGTATATTTAAATAAACACGTTGTAAGATTTCCATATAAATATACATAAATATCTAAAACCATGTTATAAACTACATATTGTTTACATATAACCCTCTGCCCTCAATCTAAGTATAGGGCTGATAGAAATATTACTATTGAGACCTGGTTGTTCAGTGGCATTAGTCCTCATCTGCCACCTTAATTCATACAACTCTAGGAAATCATTAACTGGGCCTCCCCCCATCCTCCATTGTTACTTGTTCTAAAACTGAATTTAAAACTGTGACCCTCATTATTATGAATATGTACAGGCAAAGCATTTTTTAAGTATTGCTTTTTTATCGTAATAATGCTGATATACCCTACTTCTAAGGGCATTAATAGTCTTGCCAATATAAAAACTTGGACATGACTGGCAGAGAGCAAGATAAACTACACATTTACTACTACAACAAAACTTCTTTTTGTGGAAATGTCTGCCATAATTGGGAATAACAGTCTCCATGCCCTCCATAATGTATTTACATTGGAGACAAAACCCACATTTTGACATACCCCCGACCCTAAATTAGTGTTCATATTTCTCTTTAACATATTCTTGAAGGTAATGTCCTTCTGATAGACAATTTTTGGGGCCTTCCCCACCATTTCAACATAATCTTGACTGGTGTAGAATAAATTCCAATTATGTTGGATAATCTGGGTAATATCAGTAAATTGCCTGTTATACTTAAAATAGCTGATCTTTTAAAATCAATTTCAACTTTGGATATACCCTCATTTAGAGAAATACCTTTTCCACGTAAAGGGAAAAATATCCCCTTTCTCTTTTATCTATTACTTCTTGTAGAATTTGGTCCAAGAAAACTTCAGGGTACCCCCTTTGCAAAAGCATGCCCTTCAATACTTCAATTTGATGTATAAAATCATCCCATTCAGAAACCATATGGGCTAGACGGACAGTCTGACCCTTTACCAATGATTTTTTTCTGGTGTAGGGGATGGAAACTATTAAAATGTAGAAGGCATTAGAATAAGTGGTTTTCCTAAAAATTGTAGTACTAAAATCTTTTTTCTCCACATTTTTCTTGATTGCAATGTCCAAGTAATTTATCTAGTCATTCCCTATAGTGCAAGTAAAATCTAGGAAATCTGTACTTTGCTTTATATAGGACAAAAAATTATTAAGATCTTCATTATTACCATGCCAAAAAATAATAATATCGTCTAAGTACCTACCATAGTACTTCCAATATTGGGCATACTGGCTATTAAAAATAAATTCTAATTCCCAAAAAGCCAGGACGATGTTGGCAAATATAGGGGCACATATACCCCCCATTGCTGTGCCCTTACATTGCTTAAAGAGTTGTGCTTCAAAGACAATGATGTTAGTATCTAAAACTAATTCCATTAGGGTTATATGTAAACAATATATAGTTTATAACATGGTTTTAGATGTTTATGTATATTTATATGGAAATCTTACAATGTGTTTATTTAAACATACATACATATATATTCTTACACAATTTTGTGTGTTGTTTATTTGTATAGTTTTTAAAAAAATTAATATTTATTAGTAACAGATGGAACTATTTAAATTGTAGATGTTATTCTGCATTATTAGGGAGTATATTTATTGTTTGCGTGTGTGTGTGTGTGTGTGTGTGTGTGTGTGTGTGTGTGTGTGTGATTGTGTGTGTGTGTGTGTGTGCGTGTGCGTGTGTGTGCATGTTTTAAAGGCTTATACCTTTAAGTTGATTGATAATTAACACCTATGAGATTAAGAGTGTTATATAAGTTGGATCAGTTATTGATTCTTTGTATTTGCCTTATTCTGATGAAGTTTTTTATTTTAGAAAACGAAAGCGCTCAATAAATACTGTCTGTGGATCCCGGTTTGCTTCTTCCTATATTATTTTATTTAGTTTGTTTTTTTTATATGTTTTGAGTGGTTTGTTATGGAAGGAGCTGAGTCCAGTGAACCACCTACTATTGCAACTTTAGCATTGTCATTGCAGACTTTGAATGCAACTGTGGGAAATTTGGTTCTCCTGATGGGAAAACTGATCCAATAACCTTCACAAGTGTTGCCTTTACGTTCTGGTAGATCGTTTGACCATAATGAGGAGGAAGAAATAGGTGTAAGTGGTATTACACCAGTGCAACGGCAACAGGAATGAAGATCGCAATCTATCCAGTCGGGTGAAGTCAATTTGCATATGACTTCAAATCCCGATAACAGGCGGGCTGCCACTTCCTATAACAGAAGAGATACTTTAAACCAGTGGCTTGAGAACAAACAAGAATGGCGTCCCATTTCAGGTCAACGTAATTCTGAAGGTAACGGGTCGTAGAATGACCAGCCTAAACAATTTGAAGGATGTGTATTAGACTTTCGTAAGCTACAACTCGAAAATAATTACCTAAGGGAATGTAAGTGAAGAGAGGAGATCCCAAAGGGCCTTCATATGTGGAAGTATCCATCGTGGTTATTGAAAGACTCTTTAATTCATGTTGAACTGCTTGAATTATTTAACAAACATGGTTGCAAATTATTAGACTGTTTAATTAGAGACAATGAAAAAAAGTTGCTTGAATTATCTGCTAAAGTAAAGAGACTTGATGACAGTATACACTCAGACTTGTTGTTTGAACTTAAACAAAATGATTATTTTGCATCTTTAAACATGTTGACAGCAATGTCAATGACCTTAAACACAAGAAAGACACCAAATTGAAGGGAGATGAGAATGACTACGCTCAGCGTAAAGCTTATCCCCCACCTCCCTTGGGACAAAATAGACAAAGATCATATACCAACAATTTTGTTGATGAAAACTTTTTTGTCCCTAATGGAACCAGGGGTGACAGTAATAATGATGAATTTCATCCTGACCCTTTAAAGTATCCCCTTCTGAGGAGGTCCGAGCAACTGAGGTATCAGAGAGGGGGTACGAGTTGCCATAATTGGAACTACAGGGGAAGGAGGAAATGTATTAAATGGTATGAACATTTCCATGACATCTGATTCAATTGTTAATGTACATTTTGTACGTAATGAAGTGTTGAATGAAGGAATTGAGCTTACATATAATATTTTAAGAAATACTTGTGGAGATTTTAACATCTATAATTATACTGACCTCACTTTTGATAAGAAGTTAGCTGATGTTTTTGACAAAGACCTTTCCTTTGTTCCAAATAGAGATGCAGTAATGGATGATGTGTTAATTAACTTAAAGTTTTACACACGGAAGTTAAATTTACAGTTTCTGTTTAAAGGGATGTCTTTCACCTCTATAGACCATGCATTGTGTAAAAAAAAAAAAAAACAGTTTATTTAACCCCCCCTTGAATCCTGTAGTACAGACATTTGAGAGAATGTGTGAATATGATATATGCAAGCTTTTTATGAATAAGAGGAAGCATTTGGTCATGGACAACAATTTACATAAAAATGAGAGTAAATTAGTAAATGATGACTGCAACAACAGGGCAATCCGAGTTATGAAACTTGACAAAGAGGGTGGGTTGGCTATTATGAATACTAATTCCTATATAGAAAAAATGTTTGGTATACTGTATATCAATGTATACTGTGAAATAAGTTTGAATGAGAAAAATATCCTATACAGGAAGGTGGATATAATTTTAGATGAATTACTATTAAATAGAGAAATTAGTTTAGATGAGTTTAATTTTATGGAGGTTAAGTCCCCAAAAATTCTCACCATTTTTGGTATGCCAAAGTTACATAAGGATATTGCAAACCCACCTCTAAGGCCTATTGTTGATGCAAAGGCATCAAAAACATATTTTATTGCAAAATTCATAGACACACAGCTTAAATCAATACTTAATGGTTGTGGATGGGTGATAAAGGATTATTGGGATTTATTAAAGAAAATCAATAAGAACTTGTATGATAATGCCCTCATCTTTGTGACAATTGACGTTAGAGATATGTTTTCTATAATCCCACATGAATTGGGAGTAGAATGGTTTTATTTATTTTTATGTTGGTATTCCTAAATTAGACATGAGCTTATTAGGACTATTAGAACTCTAATGGAATTAGTTTTAGATACTAACGTCATTGTCTTTAAAGCAGAGCTCTTTAAGCAATGTAAGGGCATAGCAATGGAGGCTATATGTGCCCCTGTATTTGCCAACATCGTCCTGGCTTTTTGGGAATTAGAATTTATTTTTAATAGCCAGTATGCCCAATATTGGAAGTACTATGGTAGGTACTTGGACGATATTATTATTTTTTGGCATGGTAATAATGAAGCTCTTAATAATTTTTTGTCCTATATAAAGTAAAGTACAGATTTCCTAGATTTTACTTACACTATAGGGAATGACGAGATAAATTACTTGGACATTACAATCAAGAAAAATGTGGATAAAAAAGATTTTAGTACTACAATTTTTAAGAAACCCACTTATTCTAATGCCCTTCTACATTTTAATAGTTTCCATCCCTATACCAGAAAAAATCATTGGTAAATGGTCAGGCTGTCCATCTAGCCCATATGGTTTCTGAATGGGATGATTTTATACATCAAATTGAAGTACTGAAGGGCATGCTTTTACAAAGGGGGTACCCTGAAGTTTTCTTGGACCAAATTCTACAAGAAGCAATAGATAAAAGAGAAAGGGGATATTTTTCCCTTAACTTAGAAAAAGTATTTCTCTAAATGAGGGTATATCCTAGGTTGAAATAGATTTTAAAAGATCAGCTATTTTTTAAGTATAACAGGCAATTTACCGATATTACCCAGATTATCCAACATAATTGGAATTTATTCTACACCAGTCAAGATTATGTTGCAATTGTGGGGAAGGCCCCAAAAATTGTGTATCAGAAGGACATTAACTTCAAGAATATGTTAAGAGAGAAATATAAACACTAATTTAGGTTAAGGGGGTATGTCAAAATGTGGGTTTTGTCTCCAATGTAAATACATTATGGAGGGCATGGAGATTGTTATTCTCAATTATGGCAGACATTTCCACAAAAAGAAGTTTTGTTGTAGTAGAAAATCTGTAGTTTATCTTGCTCTCTGCCAGTCATGTCAAAGTTTTTATATTTTCAAGACTATTAATGCCCTTAGAAGTAGGGTATATCAGCATTATTATGATATAAAAAAGCAAGACTTAAAAATGCTTTGGCTGTACATAGCCATAATAATGAGGGTCACAGTTTTAAATTCACAGTTTTAGAACAGGTAACAATGGGGGATAGGGGGGCCCAGTTAACGATTTCCTAGGGTTGTATGAATTAAGGTGGCAGATGAGGACTAATGCCACTTAACAAGTGATTGAGGGCAGAGGGTTATATGTAAACAATATGTAGTTTATAACATGGTTTTAGATATTTATGTATATTTATATGGAAATCTTACAACGTGTTTATTTAAACATATATACATATATATTTCTTACACAATTTTGTGTGTTGTTTATTTGTATAGTTTTTAAAAAAATTATATTTATTAATAATAGATGTAACTATTTAAATTGTAGATTTTATTCTGCATTATTAGGGAGCATATTTAGTGTGTGTGTGTGTGTGTGTGTGTGTGTGTGTGTGTGTGTGTGTGTGTGTGTGTGTGTGTGTGTGTTTTAAAGGCTTATACCTTTAAGTTGATTGATAATTAACACCTACAAGATTAAGAGTGTTATATAAGTTGGGTCAGTTATTGATTCTTTGTATTTGCCTTATTCTGATGAAGTTTTTTATTTTAGAAAACGAAAGCGGTCAATAAATACTGTCTGTGGATCCCGGTTTGCTTCTTCCTATTTTATTTTATTACTAGGAAATCTTTTTTAAACACCTGTATTAAATTATCACTTAAGACATTGGCAAAGTAAAATTAACAGAAAAGAAAACAAACCATATTAATATTTTTTCCATTTACATACATTATACATTACATATATATTTCCTTTCTTCATAATAACTTTCATTCAGTCCAACATTACATAAATTGCTCATTTCCTGCCATCACTTAAACGTAATTTCTCTTTCTGAACATTATTCTGCATGCATTGGTCCCACAAATTTATTTTATTTCTATGTAATTTGATTCTTCCCTTTTGCAAAAATGTGACTTTCCAATGTTCATCATTCAAACTGCCTCAGTGGCATATGAATTATGTGCCTGCACAAATTCCAACACTGGTAGCTTCCAGAACTCAGAATCCCTCCTCTAACTCTCTGTGATAGGGTAATGGCTAAGCCCCTTCCCATCAGGGGAAACTAACCCCTGTCATGGCAAGTCATTTATTCAGTCTTTAGTGCCAGCTGTAGGACTTATGCAGTTGAATTTCCTCAGCAGCCTGCATTTATGGATTACAGCTTACAGACTCAGATTAAATCCCTTTGGGAACTCCCCGTCCTCTTTGTTATTATATACTTTTGTTTTATTTGTGTTTTATTTAAAAAACAAAATAATATATCTCTGTTAACTTTTTATTTTAATATGTTTGCTGTTTACTAATGCTGCTGTTAATTTGTCTGTGAATTCTAATTTACTACTTTGTTTTTTGTATGCTTAATACTGCTTTATAGTTATGTTTTTTTTTAAAGTGTTTTATGACTTGTACTAGGAAACTGAAGTTCTGCAGTGTCATTTGAACACTAGGGACTGTCTCTTAGCAGGAATGTTTCTGTTATCTGTTTATTTTGATGTTCTAACAGGAAAATATTTTGTTTTTTTCACTTTTTACTTCATATTTATGGTATTTCATGGGTTCATAGGTTGGTACTAGGCTATCCGCCCTAGGGCTTATACAAGCCTAACCATAACAACTCTCTGGCTATTTCTTCCCACAGTATTTACTTCTCTGGATCCCTGCCAAGCAGGGTGACTGACATGATCCCCGGGGTGAATTTCCTATCTCCCATCCAATCATTAAGGTTCCTTTTGAAGATGGCCAAAGAGGCGCTCTGCTTGACATGTATTGGCAGTCTATTCCAGAGTCTGTGGAGTCTCTGGGTCAGGAACCTATCCCTCCAACATCTTTTGTTCATTGTGATGACAAATTTTAGATCCCTGGAGCTTGTGGCTCTGAGGGATTGGGATTTCTTTAAGTGTAGCATGTCCAACAGCTTTAGGTATGACATGGCCTTGTATGTTAAGCAGAGATCGCCTCTGAGTAAACGATATGCAGCAGAGTATAGCTGGAGTTTTTTTAGATGGTTAGCATAGAGCATCTGCTTTAGACCTGTGATTCTTTTAGTGAGATATCTTTGTGGCCTTTTCAGTTGCTGCAGATAAAGCATTACTCTGTATACACACACACACACACACACACACACACACACACACACACACACACACACACACACACACACACACAGTTTCACAGTTGCCATGTCTGGGATTAGAACTCCTACCTAACTAGTACATCACAGTATAGCATTATGCAGTTATTGCATGTGCCACAGAGCACTGTTATACTACTGCTATTACTACTGGTTTAACACTCTATAACCGTTCTTATCATTAAATCGTTGTTTTACTGCAAATTACTTTCTGTGCATTTTCTGTGGAGATATTTTTTTTAAATTTCTGATAAGAAAAATTCCAAGTAAATGCTTGTTTATGCTTTTTTAAAATGTTTTTATTTTATGTAATGGCATATATCTGATTTTTGTCACTATTTAGACAAGTAGATTTTCCTCGATTCTGTGACTGTGTCTCTTCTTTACTACACAGTACAGACTGTATATTTTATGCAGGTTAGCACTACTTTATGTGAGGAAACATTGCTGCTGGAGTTTTTTCACCTTATTTGATGGATACTGGTATGACACCCCACCACTCAAATCCAGTTGCATCTAAGAAGAAAAAACTTAACAAAAACAAACCTCAGCCTATGGTTTGTGAATCTGTTATTACATTAAGCTGGCATGCAGACCACTTATGTTTTTACCCATCACCCTCTGGTGTGAGCCTGCAAACCTCAGTGGTACAGGGGGCCACAAACATCCTGTGGGGCTATTCCAGTAGCTAGTTCAGGTATGGGAGAACCAAACCCTGTAGGGCCAGGAGATGTCTGGGGTAAGAGACCACTTTCCAGACATAATGTTCTGTTCCCAAATATTTTGTCCTCAAGTATAGCTCATAGCATGAAGAAACAGAAACTTCATCAGATGACACACAATCAAAATATGACCATGTATAGGGCTGATGTGATTTCCTTAGGTAAAATTGTTTTACAGTCAACTAATCTCAGAAACTATGCTCCAATTTAGAATGACTGTGGGGCTAGTTTCTCTAGAGATCTGTCTAACACTGAAGATTTTGTTGTGGATTTTGATACAGAGAGTAGTGAACAAGCTATCAAATCTGATTCTTTTGAATGTGAACAGGTTCGAAAACCCAAGCAATTCTTCACCTTTCTAAAGATGATAGTTAGGCTTAGACACTTATCTGACTGCAAGAATTATGTAGCTGTGCCAGAGATTGTCAGAGTGTATGATCTTATTGAGGACAACATTCCAAATATTTTGGCTATATGTCATTTGTTATTGGCCTTAGAAGATGTCTATAAAACAGCATGTAAAACCCCTTTGGCTGGTGAACCAGATCCTAAAAAGGTTGAGTAATTACAAGGTATACTCTGGTCATGCAGTTGTCCTTGATCCTTTGTCAGCTGACCCAGCTCCTGTTTCTCCAACTGACAACTCTGACAAGAGAGCCTTGGCTTCTTCTAACCCTATACTGCTAGATAAAATTGGCAAGCGGTAGAATCTCAGGGGAAAAGTTGTCTCAGCCTAGTAGTTTAGTCTTTAATTTTAAGTAATCAGGGCCTTTATTAATCCTCTTTTCTACTTTCCCTCTTTGTTTTCTTATTTTGTATTGTGAAAATTTCTATATCTAGGTGCCTTTGCCTGTATTTCTCTTCAAATATCTTTGATGCTGCTTTTTTATATTGATTAGTTTGGCTATCCCCTTTGCATAAATATTGCATCGTATCATGGATCAGATTTGTAAAGTTTGCGGAATCAGTTGCATTAAGCCGATATCAGTGGCAAAGTTGCAGATAAGAATTTAATATATGTGTGCCACAGTGCACAACAGAGTATCTCAGTAGTAATGGTGCACTGAACATTACCTGCAGAGTAATGCATAACTAATAAAAAATCGGGTTCAGGCACCTAGGCAGCGAGACATTTCCCCTGTGGTACATTTGACTGGGGGCAAATGGCTGAAATTACATTCAGCTGCAGAGAAATATGGCTGTTTGCAAATTCCCTGTGGGCAAAGAGAAGAATGTGTTGCCATACCTACAACTTCAATAACCAAATGCACAGGGGGGAAACAACGTCCATGGTCCCCAAGGGAACATGAGACAGCAGGCAATATGGCAGGCATAAGCAGCAGGCTGGCCAGAGGGCATGTCAGTGGCAGTAAAAATGCAGTGCACAATGGGCAGTGCCTTTATAATCAGTGTGTGTGGACCACTACCCTCTTCACAGTGTCTAGGGAACATTACCTAAAATGCATACTAGAACATAAATGTGACTACAGAACCAGGCAGGATTTTCTGCATGCTGTAGCACACTTCACACAAGTATGTGCTGTACACTAAGCACAACAATCATTACTTCTTCTGCCTCCATGCATTTGGTTATTAAAGCTGTGGGCATGGCAGTATATGCTTCTCTTTGCCCACAGGGAATTTACAAATAGCCATATTTCTCTGCAGCTGAATGTCACTTCAGCCATGTGCCCCCAGCCAAAATGTACCACAGGGAAATGTTTTGCTGCCTAGGTGCCTGAACCCGAAAAATCACTGTCAAAGCGCAATGTGCATTAAGAAAGTTAAGGAAAGACTCTCACAGTTCAAGCATTCTGACAGTCTTAAATTCATATCTATAAAAGAATCTCTCCAGTAAGCTTAAGGACAACTATGGAATATCACCCTAAGTCTGTTATTATAAAAATATCAGAATCCATAAATTTTCTAATAAAAAAATAATGAAGGTGAAGGGCAATCATTGCCACATCATCACAAATGACATTAGGTAACAATGGGTGTGGGACTTGCATGGGTAACATAGGTAATGCACAAGGCACATACTCAAGAAAAGTGTGATATAGAAAAGAAGGTGCGTGGTATGGATGAAGAAGAGGGACGCACAAGAGGAATGTTGGAACAGGAGAATCAGAGGGAATGGTACAAGGTCACGGACATTTTTTTCTTTTGGTGGGAATAGACCCCATTTTTTATTTTTTAAGAATAGATGGAAAGGTAGAGCTAGGGAAAGAGGAAGAGAAGGCTATCACGGATGGGTATACACATAGAAGAAAAATCACAACACATGACAACAAAGGTAAGGACAGATAAGTTAGACAGATGGCACACTGCACAACATGAGCAATGGAAACTTGTCAAACAGAGTTGGGATGCATACTAGACATGGTGAAACAGAGAAAAATATATCTATGTACACACTTTCACCTTACGACATGTTGCAAACTGTTTGGCAGTAATACCTGGATGTGTATGACCAATGGTAGATGTGTGTTGTAGGATAATAAATAAAGATCACAGTACACATTGGATAAATAAAGACTTATCCAAGTAGTCTGTTAGCAGTGCAGTGTAAGTCAAACAGTATCAGAGATGAGCAAATGCAGATCTAAGAATGCTAGATAACACCAGCAGAGAACTGAACCTCCGCTCATGCATGCGAAAGGAAAAAACAGCCAAGCATAGTGCCAAACAGCAGTACTGCAACAAAGCAGCAAAATGGCTGCTACCTACACAAGTAGGTGTACACAACACAAACAAACGTGTAATGAAATGCCTATATGTGACACACATATGCCATGTGAAAGGCACCCCACAAGTGTAGGCATATATGTATGATAAAACGCACATGAAAGTGATGTCAATACACATACACAGACCAAATGCCATAAGACTATTTGCAAAAATCTAACACTACAGATTAAAAAATATCAGGTTGTGCACATGAATTGTAACAATATACACTGGTTTATACACAAGTATAATGAGAACAAGGATGTATTGCAAGCAGTAGCCCATGTCTTCTGTGCAGATGTCCTGCATCTGTAAAATGGCCATACATTTGGCACAATTTCACCATATCAACAACATAACACATGGCAATGGTCAAAAACTCCAACAAAGTCAAACATATCTGTAAAATATATTACATAAATATGAAGGTAGAAATGAGGTGGACAACCTGGGCCCACATCAAGGAAAAGCAGGGCAACAGTTTCTGTTCTCTGATTTCTGACTATACTGTTTCTTTCCTCTCCCCTGACAAGGCTACATACAACTGAAGTTGTTGGTCAGTTTGGGTCCTTTGTTGGCTCTACATACCCAATTGTAGCTGTGTACATACCTTTCTGTACTTTTTGAAACCTATTCTCCCCCTTTGTAACTCTGCTAACTCTATCCATAAGTAACTGATACTTAGTAGAAGTCTATTAGTGTATCCTGCATCCCTCTGTATGCTGTCCCAGTACTCTCATAATATAACTCTCTCCTTTGTTTGTATTCCAGCCTCCTTAGCCCTTTACTTAGGGCGCTTTCCCCCAGCCTCATGGAAACCACCTTCCAACACACACTTTCCTAAAGAGGAACTGCCTGGGTGGATGCTATTACAGCAAAGTTGTGCCTACCTTTAGCTGTAATTATTTTTCAAAGTGTAGGTGACTTTACATGTTGTTTTTTGAAGCCAACCTATTTACTTTGCATTAACTGCTTGATAGATATGTAATTCGGCAAGCATACCAGCTAGCTACTACAGTCGTATTTTTATTCAAACCCACTCTCCTAGCCCTCGCATAGCGGAGCAACTGCATTGCATGGACTATGCCACTAGGTGGCAGTATAAAGCCATACTAGCTTACTAAGTCTCATGTGGGTTGCCCAAACATTCCTCCAGCTCTACGTTGCTATCCCACTAATATTTTTCCCTAATTGAATGGTTACATCTCAAGTGTCTGCTACCCACACTGTGTTCTTCTCTTCATGTGCTTCTGCCCTAAGGTACATTGGAAACCACACCTACCTGTACTCTCCAGATAGCATTAACGACTGTGTTACTGATTGTTTTTTGGTAGTTCCTCCTCATTTCCCTTTCTTGGGTCTACCCACTTCGTTCTCCCTGCGGGCTCACTCCGCTCCCCTACCCCACCCCCAAATCTCACCCACCCCCACTGCACCTGACGTTATACCTCCATAAGCCACATCCCAACCCTAACATCCAATCAATCACTACTCCTCACCAACTCTTTACTCTAACATTATATATCTAGCTATTACTCTTTAAAGTGCCAATACACCTTCCTTCTCTGCATCTAACCCTATCATCCCCTCTTCCTTCCTCCTCTTCTAAAACCCATATTAGACTCCTGACAATGACTAGAGTACAAATGTCTAACCACAGGAAACTAATACTGTGTCACACTATTCTACCTATTCTGACTACATCCTATTTCTTAATCACCTATGAACATCTCACCTTCAATGACTTTCACCATCCCTTTCTACAAACTCTTCCTACAACTCATGCATCCACCAACAACCACTTAAATATCACATCTGCATCCTCCTATCTACTTCCTAAGTACCACAGACTATCCCACATCTTTTATCTTCCATCCAGGAAATCTCTACACTTTTACTCTACTATCCTAAAGTTTATACATAAACTTCAACTGCACCCTCTATTAGATGGTGACATTCATCCCAACCCTGGCCCAAACAATATCAGTGCCACAGACCACCACAGTCCATCTACTTTTCACATCCCATCTAGACTATCTAACTCTCTCTATATAGCTCATCTCAACATTCATAGCATAAACAATAAAGTAGCCCAACTTCATGCTCTGTTAGATGTATATTCCTTTGACATCCTATGTCTCACAGAGACTTGGTAAAAACCTTCAACTCAGGACAATGAAATCACCCCACCTGGATACAATATACTTGGAATTGACTACAAAACTAAAAAAGGTGGTGGAGTAGCAATATTATATAAATCATGGCTACAAGTTAGCTCACTTGATACACATCCACCCAATGACAGTCTTCTTCTTCTTTCGGCTTTTCCCAGTTAGGGGTCACCACAGCAGAACTCTGGTCCGCTAATGATTGGCAGTAGATTTTTTATGGGTGCCGAGGTGCCAGCTCGATGCCCAACCCTCAACGAAGGCACGCCCATTTTACGCATGTCTTTCGAATGCCACTTGACCGGGGGAGGGCATGCAGACTCCACACAGAAGGCGCTAATGCTGAATTACTCATTGCCAAACTGCAAATCAATGCCTGTAAAGCTATTTATATAATTTGCTCTTACCTCCCTCCTGGAAACAACATTAATACCCTTGAAAATATCCTTAGCTGGCTTTCCACTAACTTACCACAGGAATCCATAGTGCTGGGTGACTTTAACATAGACTGGATTAGCTGTAGTGCAGCTAAGCCAACCACCCATATTAACCTACATGGTTTCTCCCAAACTATTACTTCTTCAACCAGAACACATAAACCTAGCCACAAAGAAAACACCTTAGACTGGATTCTTGTTAACAGTCATCCCAATACATATAAAACAGGTACCATAACTGAGGATATCAATGACCACTCACTCACCTACATAATTAGGCAAAGAACAAACATTCCCAACCCAACCTTTTATAAAACTACTCGGACCAATAAGTACTTTAATCCAGATAGGTTCCAAACTGAACTTAGGGCTTGCGACTGGTCTCCCCTAAAATACCTCCAACCTGAGGATGCAGTGTTATACTTTAACACCGAATTCTTACAAATCCTGGACTCCCATGCCCCTACTCGTTCAGTCAGAAATAGGACAAAAACTGCTTATTAAAGGCACTAGACAAAAAAATCAGACTGAGAAATAGAACATGGGCCAAATGGAGAACTACCAGAAACCCAACAGACCATCATAACTTTAAACAGATTAGAAATGCTACCAAGAAATCTATACTCCTTGACAAGAAAAACTTTTACCTTCAGCACCAGCATAAACGTCAGTACAATTCTCAAAAGTTTTGGTCAGGTATTAATAAACTGGTACAACCAGGCCACTCCAAAACACCTACCCCATCAGGTACCTCCCATAGCAATCCTAAGCATATTGCAGACACCTTTAATACCTTCTTTACTGAAACTGTTCACTCTTTAGCCAGTTCACTACCCCTCCCTGTAATTACTAGCCTGACTCCCACCACAATTACCTCTCTTCTGTCATTTCATCTACAACCAGTACCCACTTCCCTCATTTGCCGTCTCCTTGGAAACCTTAAACCACGCCCCCCTCTGCTGACCTGCTACCTGCTGAATATCTACGAATTGCTGCTAAAGCAATAGTATATCCTATCTCATTCTAATAAATAGAACAATTACTGAAGGTACCATCCCATCAGTCTGGAAAATCTTCCATATCATCCCTCTTCATAAGGGCAGTAACTCTAATGGACTCTCTAACTACCGCCCAATAGCATTACTCTCCCCTCTGGCAAAAATCATGGAGAAATGTATCCACCAACAACTATTAGACCATCTGCTACAACATAACATACTAGCAAACTGTCAACATGGTTTTGGGCCATTCCACAGCACCACCACTGCCCTCTTATCCTTTTCAGACCGTCTCAACAAACATCGCAATAATGATACTCTTTCTTCTGCTCTCTTTATCGACCTCTCGAAAGCCTTCAATATGGTAAACCACCAGGTACTTCTGAGTATACTTAAGTCCATCTCTCTTGATACTCAGGCACTAAAATGGTTAAACTCCTATTTAGAAAACAGAAAACAAGCAGTACTTTGGGAGAATAACCTATCCACACTTCTTCCTGTTACCTTGGGCGTCCTTCAAGGCTCCATCTTGGGCCCTCTCTTATTTTCTCTGTTTATCAGTGATCTAAACATGAATACTCCACAAGCCACCTGCATACAATATGCAGATGACTCAACATTAATATGCTCTGCTTCATCCATATCTGAACTGCAGTCCCTCACCCAAGCAACATTTAACATAGTTGAGAATTGGTTCCTCCAATGCTGCCTCCTCCTAAACACCCCAAAAAACAAACTATTGCTCTTTACACCTACAAAAAAAAGTCCTCCCCCCTCCACCTCACAGTAACATTAAACAATGGCACTGTCATATCACCCGACCCTACCACCAAACTCTTAGGGGTAACTATAGACGACAACCTCACCTTTCATACCTATATCAATACTACAATAAAGTCAATGAACAGAAAACTAGGCTCCCTCTATAGGCTAAAATAGTTTCTTACTCCAAAAGCTAGAACTACTATTGCCCATACCCAGCTTATCTCTACCCTCCTCTACGCCTATCCCATTTATACCAACCTATCGAAAAACAACCTCAACAAGCTTAATACCTCCTACAATAACATTGTCAGATTTGCCACTGGATCCCCATTTAGAACCCACCACTGTCACAATCTCAAACAGCTAGGATGGCTGGAACTACCTAATCAGCTTCTCTTTCACCAACTTATTACCACCCATAAGACCCTTCATCATCCTAGCAATACTCCTATACTAACTACCCTCATCACCTCCTATAATAATTTTAAAACCCTACGCTCATCATGGAAACTTCTAGTATCCACTCCAAAATCCAATAACAGGGCTGGGGACTCTCTATTCTCCAACACTGTAGGGAAAACCTGGAACCAGCTCCCTAGTGAACTAACCTCCCTCTCATCCACACCACTTTTCAAAAAGCAACTTAAAACATACCTCAAGACTTGCTGGCTTTGCCCTTGCACCAACCCAGACTAAAAAGCTGCTGCCTACCACTCTCACTTTCACTGTTAATAGTACTACTGCACTGCCAGTACCTCTCATTAACCTTAGAGCTTATGTGCAGTTAGCTAACCAACTCCGTACTTACTGAGTCTTTCTATATAACCAACTCAGAGTTTTAACCTGCTCTCTTAGCTGTCAATAGTATGTATGAGTCTTCAACATCTGTATCATCGTAATCCTGCTGTATCAGATTAATCTTGCTTTTACATCAACTTAATCCTTCTCTTAACTACACCACCAAAGAATTGTATCTTAAACTGCTTGCTCATCACTCTATATACATACTTCCAGTTAATGTATATTATTCTTTCCTTTTTAATTGATGTTAAGTACCTGATCTCTAAATATATGTTTTTAATGCTCTTTAGTCTTATAAAGATACTCTGCAAATTGTTTACAAATGTGTTCTAGGATTATAAATATATTGTTCTTATGTTATGTTTATGTTTTTTCATCTATGTTGGAGCTTTTCTCCCCAGGCCTCCATTGAAAATGGATATATATCCAGTTGGACTAGTCCGGTCAACAAATGTAAAATAAAATAAAATAAATAAAAACAGGCTAAGGTTAGACATTGCAAATGCATGCATACACAACAAAAGCTGCTGTTGATGCCAACTCAAAATACATTTAAGTAAACGTCAATTTATGTCAAATGAGCAAGCTGACATACACTAAAATAGGCATGTATAAATCACACATACATGGAAATGTGCAATCATGTAACATCCAAAGGCATAGGTAACCAAGCTAAAAATTTCAGTCGTACACACATATCCTGTCATGTCAGTGTTAAATAACAACCTCAGGAGTATTCATGCATCCTACTCATTAATGCACAGAGGACACTCCTGTGAGTATCATTACAGCACATCAGTGATAAGTTAGTGAATGTTCACATGTCAAAGGTACAATTGTGTGCCAGTATGGATCAGACTATGTGTAGAGACATGTACAATCATCAGTTAATGTGCAGAAATATTGTCAGGCGTGTGAACTTATAAGGAATATATGGGGAAATGTAACATACAGCAAACATGGTATAATGTACTGTTACTGAATAAAGTATCCTTACCATGATGTATGCATTAGTGATAAATTGGCATTCAATGCAGTCAAAAAAGAAGGAAGTACTTGTACATGACCCCACATGGCTTCACAATTATCAACACATGGCACATAACAACACATCATGCCAGTAGGACAGCATGACAACTACCATCCAAAACCATGGGAAATGACATGTCCTTCTGTTGCACATACATGATATGACAATACACAAATCCTAAACCATATCAGAGTGGTAGTGCTGAACTATGGACATAAGTTGTTTGACAGTCTCCTTTAGTAAAACACATTTATAGGTTAATTGTTGCAGCACTAGCTGCAGGTTAGCTGCAACAATGCATGGATGGTTGCATGTGGGAGGAAAGTGTAATGTGTTAATATGGGTCATGCATACATTGAAACATAATTAAATGTCATATGATGACAACTGATGGTAAGTTTGCACATATAACACAAGCATGGCAGCTACATCATATGCATCCACAAGGGTGCATATACAGTCCAATCAATTATATGGCAATCATAATGTTGGCAGTATAACACAATTGTAGCACACAGACATTTATGGATGTGAAGGACTGGCCTGATGGGGATGATACTCATGTATGATCTCCTGACCTATGTCTTCGAACAAGTTGTGTAGAGCTTATGACATGCCCTGGAAAAAATCCCCCATCATGTCCCTCATCTGTGTTGGAAACACATCAGTCACAATGTCCTGGATCTCCTCCCAGTCATCATCTCTCTGTTGTTGGTCCTGGTGTTGTCTCCTCTGGGGGTGCAGCAGGCATGATGGCTCATGCAGGTACAGATCTAGCTTCCTCATCATCTTTGTCATTATCGTCATCATCTGAGGACTCCGGTAGTGGCCTGGCTTGTGCTTGTCATCTACATCTGATCAGCGATCATCCATAGGTCCCATGCTCTGTCAAGATGAATAGCAAAACACAACAGAAATTACTTATGCATACCTGTTACTACCTGTTTGCATGACATACTCAGTGTGATACAATGAACAGGCAGAAAACAGTCTTCATGAAATGTTAAAATGCATTCTGACCATAGTCCACTGTACCAACATATGTGATCTATGTCAATGGTCAAAACCATAACAATGAAAAATAAATATCTATCACGCTGCACATTCCCATGAAGATTATAGCTGACCTGAAAATGAAATTGATGTACACATCTGGAATATTCTTCTTCTTCTTTCGGCTGCTCCCATTAGTGGTTGCCACAGCGGATCATCTGTTTCCATTTCTTCCTGTCCTCTGCATCTTGCTCTGTCACACTGCCCACCTACATGTCCTCTCTCACCACATCCATAGACCTTATCTTAGGCCTTCCTCTTTTCCTGTTACCTGGCAGCTTCATCCTTAGCATCTTTTTCCCAATATACTCTGCATCCCGCCTCAGCACATGTCCAAACCAATGTAATTCGCCTCTCTGGCTTTGTTTCCAAACCTTCCAACCTGGGCTGATCCTCTAATATACTTATTCCTAACCCTGTCCACCCTCATCACACCCAGTGCAAATTTTAACATCTTTAACTCTGCCACGTCCAGCTCTGACTCCTGCCTTTTTGTCAATGTCACTGTCTCCAACCCATATAACATAGCTGGTCTCACTGTCCTCTTGTAGACATTCCCTTTCACTCTTACTGGTACTCATCTGTCACAAATCACTCCTAACACTCTTCTCCACCCACTCCATCCTGCCTGTACTCTCTTCTTCACCTCTCTTCCACACTCACTATTACTCTGAACTATTGATCTCAAGTATTTAAACTCATCCACCTTCGCCACCTCTACTCCATGCATCCTCACCATTCCTCTATCCTCCCTCTCATTCGCACACATATATTCTGTCTTAGTCCTGCTGACCTTCATTCCTCTTCTCTCTAGAGCATATCTCCACCCCTCCAGGGTCTCCTCCAACTGTTTCCTACTCTCACTACAGATCACAATGTCATCTGCAAACATCATAGTCCACGCGGACTCCTGTCTGATCTCATCTGTCAACCTGTCCATCACCATTGCAAATAAGAAAGGGCTCAGAGCTGATCCTTGATGTAATCCCACCTCCACCTTAAATGTATCCGTCACTCCCACTGCAGACCTCACCACTGTCATACTGCCCTCGTACATATCCTGTACCACACTTACATACTTCTCTGACACGCCTGACTTCCTCATACAATACCACAACTTCTCTCTAGACACCCTGTCATATGCTTTCTCTAAGTCCGCAAAGACACAATGCAACTCCTTCTGACCTTCTCTGTACTTCTCCATCAACACTCTTGGAGCAAACATCACATCTGTAGTGCTCTTTCCTGGCATGAAACCATACTACTGATCACTAATCATCACCTCCCTTCTTAACCTAGCTTCCACTACTATTTTCCATAACTTCATGCTGTGACTGATTAATGTAATCCCTCTGTAGTTACTACAGCTCTGCACATCATCCTTATTCTTAAAAATCGATACCAAAACACTTTTTCTCCATTCCTCAGGCATCTTCTCACTTTCCAAGATTTCATTAAACAATCTAGTTAAAACCT
Source organism: Protopterus annectens (assembly GCF_019279795.1). Taxonomy (NCBI): domain Eukaryota; kingdom Metazoa; phylum Chordata; order Ceratodontiformes; family Protopteridae; genus Protopterus; species Protopterus annectens. Next base: position 1,550,650,829 of record NC_056732.1, on the reverse strand, counting down.
CCACTGCTATTTCACCTAAACACCTCCATGCTTCCACAGGTATGTCATCTGGACCAACAGCCTTTCCATTCTTCATCCTCTTCATAGCTATCCTTACGTCCTCCTTGCTAATCCACTGCACTTCATAATTCACTATCCACACATCATCCAACCTTCTCTCCCTCTCATTCTCTTTATTCATCAGCCCCTCAAAGTACTCTTTCCATCTCCTCAACACACTCCCCTCACTTGTGAGTATGTTTCCCTCATTATCCTTTATCGCCCTTACCTGCTGCACATCTTTACTAGCTCGGTTACTCTGTCTACCCAATCGGTAAAGGTCCTTTTCTCCCTCCTTAGTGTCCATCTTTTCATACAACTCTTCATACGCCTTATCCTTAGTCTTCGCCACCTCTCTCTTTCCCATGCACCTCATCTCCTTATACTCCTGTCTACTTTCTTCATGTCTCTGACAATCCCACTTCTTCACCAACCTCTTTCTCTGTATACTCTCCTGTACTTCCTCATTCCACCACCAGGTCTCCTTGTCCTCCTTCCTCAGTCTAGATGGCACACCAAGCACCTTTCTAGCTATCTCCCTTACTAGCTCTGCTGTAGTTACCCAGCTATTCGGTAACCCTTCACTGCCACCCAGTGCCTGTCTTAACTCTTCCCTGAACTCCACCTCACAATTGCCCTATTTCAATTTCCACCATTTGATCCTTGGTGTTGCTTGCCTTTGTTCTCACACTCCTCCTCCTCTTCTTGATCACCAATGTCATCCTACAAACCACCATCCTATGCTGCCTAACTACATTTTCTCCTGCTACCACTTTACAGTCTCCAATCTCCTTCAGACTGGCCCTTCTACATAAGATATAATCCACCTGTGTGCATGTCCCTCCATTCTTGTATGTGCACATCTGAAATCTAGCATACATTAATTAACATCCCATCCACTTATGAGTTCTGCAAATGCAAATATGAGACCAAGGGTATAATAGCAAACATTAAAGCTCTTGTTTAAAACACAGTTCAGTTTGAAATGATGCAAACATTAGCAAGTAGCTCGATTATAGTCAACACAATTGCCACTAGAGAATGGCACCTAAAGCACACAACACTTTTGCTATGTCACTTTATCTATATTTATGGTCATGTCCAATAACAGAGTATGTCAGGTACAATGTGTCCATCTCCAATGAGATCAGTTCAGTCAAGGCGGTGCATTGGCATGCAAACACAGCTTACCAGTGGAAATCATGACATCAACCTGTATATTTTCTTATTGGCCAGCCTGAAGCATGGCAAGTAAACACAAAGCAAGCACATGTAACATATTTGACATTTGAATGCAATTATGCCTGATACTGCTTCATATCACATTAATATAACTGTCATTTCACAAACATAAAAGCTTGAAAACGTCAAGATAACATTATTATTGGGACCTGCATTGTATAATAATACTGTCTGACTCAGTAAACTGTCCAGTTGAGTGACTGGCAGGCAGCATGTCATTATTTCCATTCTTTTTGCCTTGCATGTGTTCCCTGAATAGTTATGTTTGTGCGCCAGTGTAAATTGTAGTCTCTACATGTAATGACTCATATGAGCATCCACCAAGTGACATTGTTCAAATGAAGACAAAGTGAGCTGACAATATTCTAGAAACTAGGTAAGGCATATGACAAGGATCTGAGCCAGGCAGTATGGTAATTAGCTAAACCCACACCAATATAGTGAATACAACATTAACAAATAGTTATTATGTTCAGTCAGCAAAGTTTATGACACATGAGAATCAAGTATATGCTGTACAAACAGTATCACACGTCTACAACTGTATGCATAACCTACCTACCTTTCAACTGTCCCTGTTTTGTAGGGAGACACCCTTATGTTTCTCAAAGTTTTGTTCCATTCCTTCTAAAATTGGAAATAATTTTGAGAATTTCTAAGATAATAGTGCCAGGCTTTAAAACGTGTCCCTAATTTGGGACCTTTTCCTTAGTAATTTTGACTTTGTTCCACATTCGCTAGTTTTAAATGTGTATAAATGTGAGGTGATGTTGTTTTATATAGATCTGAAGGAGCACCTTGTTGGGTGTGAAAGTACTTATCATTTTATCTTTTATTTTTTGTTTTTAATGTTTTTAGTGTTAAAGTTGTTTTATTAAAGCTCATTTTGCCTTCCACTTTGCTGGCTCATTCTTTGTATTTCAATGCATCATGTTTCTTTAGCTGAGCTGGTTTGGTGCCCATGTGTTTGATTTTTCTGGAATTTACTTGTTCCAAATTATGTTCATAAAAGTTGAGAACTCTGATGATCCTATGATTATTAGCAATCAGTAGCCTGCAAAATGTAAACATCCTGATGATGCTGCTTATGAAAAGTTGCAAAGAAATGTCTATCGGCACAAATATCCACAAGCACAGGATATGAGCATGTTGCAACAAAAACACCCAAGGTGTCGTAGGCAGATGTAATACCAGTGTTGAAGTAAAGGGCATGCCATGCTGTCTGCAAACAGCAGTTTGAACAATGATACAATAGACACCCAGTCAGTCTGTGAGTAGGCAGGCTTTGCACAACAGATCATTACTGGGAAACACATACACACATACAAGTGCACCGACACAAGCATTATAAGCAGCGGTTAAAGCACTACAAACTTGAATGTAAAATATCCACCTTAAATTATATATGACAGATAGACCAACCTGACTTGTCATTTAGGTTGTGGCCTACATTTCAAAAACTATCTTCATAAAACATAGCCTCATGCTAAATGATATTTCAACATATTTGTATTTCAATCAGACTTGTAAGCACAGGTATAGTGTGATTATTGCACTTACCTTACTAATGATAATGGGTATTTAGGCATTCTAAGCACTATGCATGGTAATATAAAAATAAGAGCCTTTAACAAGAATCAGATGCATTTTATTTAACAAAACAGAAAAATTAAGCAACATACCTCTCTCCTTCCACTGCATCTCAAGCCTGTGCATCTGCTTTATGAACAGGGCAAGATTCCAGGTCCTGTCCTCATCTCCTGATCAAAAAGAAAAGAGCAACTATGAATGATGTAGTCCTCAAATAACAGGGATATACACTGCTTAGATCAAGCTCTAAAAAGTACTTCTGAAGAACATTGCATAATCAACATACACATTTTGCAATATTACTCAAAGGCTTTTACATCTTTGAACACAGTTAAATGACATGAGAGTCAAACCTGCAACTCTAACAGAGGTCCAGATACTAACTTTGATATCTATCTGCCTAGCTAATCCATCTTGCCTGAGAGTGTGTGTTGTGAATGCAATGAAAAAACATGGGGTTATGACACCACCCGGATGGGGAATGGGCTACTAATATGGATCATACCTTAGGATTTCAAAAAATGAACATGTTTCAGGCATGTAGGTAAATAATTAGCAAGAATGAATTCATGCTAGCACTAACAGCAATAGAAAACCTTCATCCCTCAAACAGAGGGACAGTGGGACAATTATTATATATCAGAGACATAAAAGGTGCTGTACATCAGGGAAATGGTGTGGTATGTGGGAAGACTAAATTTAAAGATATTCCTTGGTAAAGTCACATCACAAATCAAATTCATACACCAGTATATTTCTCTATTCTGCATTTCAACTGTAACTCTGAGCATCTAACTCTCTAAAACATTAAGGATGAGGTGGTTGTTGAAGTGAATGTAATTATGAATGACAAACAATCCACTTGACAGCACTTGTGAAAATAATATCATATTGCACAAAACTTTGTCAGACATATAACAGTCTGTTGCAAAGTTTACATATGCACTTAAAGAGATGCTGTTAACAGAACATTATGGGTTACTTATATATTCATAAGAATTCAGGAAGATCTAACACAGATAAATGCTTAGTGTCAAAGCTATGGCTTAAAAGTCAATGGCAAGAAATGCATTATAGTATTTTTTGGGAAGTCAGACACCTCGTGTAGCTGTGTCATCAATAAAGCACCCCTAAAAATTGATTCATTAGTCAGGGATCTGGGAACTTATGAAGATAGTAACCTAGCTTTTGACCACATGTGTCCAGGGTAGTAAGAAAATCCTTTCTATGTCACTCGACTTATAAGTAGAGGTCATTGTTACATTGTACTTGGCCCTCATCAGACCCATCATAGAGTATACTGTCTGCTTTGGTATGCACCTGACCAGACACATGCAGCAGCTGGAATGTCCACAAACGTTCCTTACAAAAAGAATGCAGGGAGTAAACAAAATGCCCTATGCAGATTACCTCAAAGCCCTCACTCTTTAATCTTTATCATGTAGACTACTGAGAGGTGATCTTTGTCTGACATCCAAGGCATCCCTGGATGCTGTTTTGATGAACCTTTTGTATATCTGCAAAACAAATAGTATCAGAACTACTAGATTAAAAGACCTAAATTTTGCTTACAACATAAATAGGACATGTAGGAGAGACAGATATTTTTCTCATAGAATTTCCATTCTCTGGAACAGGCTCTCCATCCATATGAAGCAGAGTTCCTAACTAATCCTATTTAAGAGCAACTTGGACCAATGGATGTGTAATCAGAAATTCACCCCTGGTCTGGCACCTATGTCTACTGGAATGAAGCAGTCAGTAGATCACCCCTATATAAATCAAATTTGTGAGTCATATTTGGGTTGCATGGCTACGCTTATAAGGGCCCTGGTCGTCATTAGCCTAGTATACATCTATGAAACTATAAACCTATGAACCTATGACATTAACTGCTAACTTCACTTCTTCAGAGATTAAAGCATCACTGAACTCCTTAATAGCTTCTGACTCTCATGTAGCCAAACGTTCTTCAAATTGTCCCTATGACTCCGCTGATGCTGCATCCAGAGCAGCTGTTACTGGATCAGTAGTGAGGTCTGCTTGTTTATATTCACAAAGCATACTAGAGGATGTCAAAGCTGAGATTAAATTCTTCACTTGAGCAGTATTGTTTGGCTAATCTGCTGCTGAATTCCTTAAATGATTTTATGAAAGATGGCAGTTACTTTAGGAGATTGCTCAGATTTTTTCCAACTCTCTTCTAAGTTTAGTAAGAATTTTCCTTCCAATTCAGGGACCCTTTTACAGAAAACAAATCAAACAGTCACAGCAAAGTACAGGGAAGTAAGAATTTCAAAAAGCAATTCAGGTAGGATCTAGGAAGAAGAGAGAGCCTCCCAGAACCAAGAATAGTGCAAAAGATCAGAACAACTATTTGTCCCTTAGAGAGTGTACCCTTTCCCACCCTGGCAACCCATTCAGGTTTTTTCAAACTCTAAATCTGCATCTTTCTGTGTGGCTTCGGGTAATCTCAGACAAATGGGTTTTGAGAATCATTCATTAAGGATATAGATGACAGTGGGAATACCTTTCTATTTTCAGGGCATTCCTTCTTATCCTATAAACCAATCTTTTATTTTTCCTCCAGTCCAGGAACACTGCTCTGTCTAGGGGTCATAGGACCAGTGCTTCTAAATCAATAAGAAAAAAAGGGTCTTGCTGAAGAATCTTTCTGGTGTCAAAGAAATAAAGAACTTGGAGATCAGTCATCAACCTTTCCTTTCTCAGTCTTCATCAAAGTCCCAAAGTATGCATGCTTTTGGAAGTCATCTGCCCCAAGGAACTACCACATTGACAATACTCCCCTAAGGGTTGACATACTTGTTTGGGATTTGCAAACTTATGTTGACAGTGACTTAACTTTTGACCCACATGTGTCTGTTGTTGTAAGAAAGCCCTACTATACTGCACAGCTTATAGGATTGTGTCTAGATCTAAGGATGTCATTGTCCACCTTTACTCAGCCCTCATTAGGTCAGTCATTAAATATAATACCCCCTTTGGCATGTATCTGTCAAGACACATGCAACAACTGGAATGCCACAGAGATATCTTACTAAAAGGATACAAGGCTTAAACAAAATGTATATGGGCCAACTCAAAGCCTTGTCACTGTACTCGGTATCCTACAGACTGCTAAGATGTGACCTATGTCATGCATACAAAACATCCTCCAACCCGTTAACTGATGGATTTACTGCATATTAGCAAGTCAAATGGCATAAGAAATACTTGGTGTAGGGATCTAAACCTCTTCTGCAACATCAAAGAACAGCTTGGAGGGTATATTTAGCAGAGGATACGGCCGCTGTGGAACATATCCCCCATCCACATAAAACAAAGTTCATCCCTGACCATTTTCAAGCACAACTTAGATCTATGAATGGGAAACAGAAAATTTACCCCAAATCTGTCTATTCAAAGGGGTACAATATTTGATGTTCTGGAAGGACATTGTTCATAGAACACACTACCTTGTCAGGGCTGTTAAATGCTTTATCTCATGCATGAGTCACCTCAAATTATCAATGGAATGGTTCCAGATATTTTTTTTAGGAGTAGTATAAAATTATCAGCCATGGGATGGGTAAGGCCAATTAATAACCAAATGAAATATGTTAGTTTGAGCACAAAAAGGGAAATTGGTTAGGGTTAAAATGGCCCACAAGGGCAGCTAGCCTAGTACTTATCTATGAACCTGTTAACTTATCATTTCCAATCAGAATCTGACTTCATAGTCTCTATGTTTTTTATAATTCCCCTAGCCAGACTTTATTTGAGGAAAATTCAGAGGTACCTGAAATCATTCTGAACCCAACATCAGCGCCCCTTAACTTTTTAGATCTTTGGCCCTCTTGTGGGAGGACAGGGTAGCCTCCAGCCTTCTGAGCAGGGAATTGCTGGTGAAGGCTTATTTTGTCTGTTATTCTAAGTGTCTTTGTTTTGGTTTAAGCACTTGGGGTCCAAACCAATTATTTTACATTAGGAAGGTTTGTGGTCTACACTCATGGGGCATTACTGTCTAGACTGATTTTTTAACTACTACAGCATCTAGTTTGTGCATACCTGAGTATTGCTCATCAAGTTTCTTGTCTTGTTGACCTAGTCAATATTTAAATTTCTCTCACTCCTCCCTAGTAGATCAGTAGCCATAGATATGCACTTCCCGACTCTCTCTGTTGCTAATCTGGTTGAGATGGGTATTTTGAGGGATTGTAGCAATTGCTTCATGTACACTGGTAACCCACTTATTCTTAATAAAACAGATAAAGTATGCAAGAGGTGTAAATACACTTTAACTGTAGAGGCAAAACTCTCTCATACAACAAAAACTAACCCTATAGAGGTTGCCAGTGACACCTGTACCATGCCTACTGCACAGGGTAAAGACCCTACACATAAAACTACTTATGCTGAGGCACTTACAGGTAACCTTCCTAAAACACTAAGACCTCCTGCACAGGTACAATCAAAGAAAGGGTCTTCAGTCATCACATAAACACTCCATTAAAACACTACCCACAGCTACTGCTAAGCCCTTAAGGTAAACCAGTGCACAGCAAAATTTCCTGATCATTGGTGCATCTATACTGAGGCACACCAGTGTCCTCCACACCAGACTGAGAAAGGGCAGAGTCATGGTTAACTGCCTTTCTGGGGCTAGAATCCATCAATTCACACAGGCACTCAGGTCATCGAACCACAGGTACCAGTATGACACTGTCATAGTCCATGTGGGTGTTAATGACCTGAGATGTACCTCCCTTGACTCTATGAACTGAGACATGATCGTGCTCACTGATTATGTGTCTCAGGTGGGTATGAGCCTAGCACTGAGCAGCATACTACCTTTTCCAAGGATGATGCCACTTTACCATCAGAAAATAACTGATTTTAACAATTGGCTTAGCTGTTGGTGCTGATCCAAGGGGGTACGATATTTGATGGGTTGGGAGGACATGGTTGACAAACCCCACTGCTTTGCCAAGGATGGTCTGCACTTATTCCCTCTAGGCTTTCAGATATTGGCAAAGATCTTTTTCACCTCATAGTACCTTTTTTAGGCAATGCCAGTCTGATAAACCTACTGATTAAATTGAACCTATGAAAGAATATCTGAAAGTGGTACTGCTCAATGCTAGAATTCTTAATAAGAAACTCCATTCCCTGCAAGCCTACCTCTCCCTAGAGAGTGTAGACATCTGTGTAGTAACAGAGACATGCCCGGGATTTAATAAAATCTGTGTAGACACAGTGTAGAACCTACATGGAATGTATCCATGTACATGGTCATGGTTCCACCTTGGCAGCATGCTATGCATATTAATGATGGCACGCTACCAAAGGGGAACGTGCCATGCATATTAATGTTGGCACCCTGCTGAGGGTAGCTTAGGAACATGAATATTAAAACAGTGTAGGGAGAGGTTTAGCAGACAACCGTGGCTGCAGATGACTTTGAGGTGCCCTGTAATGCTCTAGGCCACTGTTGTAATGTTGGGAAGTGTGTCACCTGTCAAGTCTTTTGTATGATGTGTTATTTTTTTTAATATTTATATATATATATTTTTTAACTGCATGTTTGTGCAGCATGGAGCACAGCTATTCCAAGCTGTGCTCACATATAGACAGCTGTTATCTGGCAGATATCTAAATATAGAAACTGGACGTAATTAATTATCATAATTAAATTCAAATTTTTTTTTTGTCATTTATGTTTGTGCAGCACAAAGCATAGCACAGCCAAGCTGAGCTCATACATACATGGCAGACACCTGCCAGACATCTAAAAATAGAAACGGGATGCAATCAATTATTTAAAGTTTTGTTTATGCATGTTTATGCATATTTGCTCAGCACAGCGCTGTGTCCAGCAAAGCTTACACATAGCTTAGTAGTATATATGAAGGTATACCAGTTTTCATAATATTCAAGTAGCTACATGGGTAGAGTTACAACTATATGTGTAGTAGGTCCTGGGTTGGAATCCATAGCAGGCAGCACAAATCTGTAATTTACTGAACTATTTTTTTAGAATTTAATAATAAAATTGTAAAATATGGCACTGCTGCACTCTGCTGAGCTTTGCTCAATCATGCTAAGCACCCCATAAACTTGTTAATAGCTGCTAATGTTTGTGTGGTGCTATGCTTTGCTTAAACCATGGTTGTGTGAGTTCTCTCGCTGCTCAGCTCCACTTAGCTGGTTTGCACGGTGTTAAGCAACATGGTGCTTTTTTGAATGTTGCTGAATGATGTGTAAGAGTGGGAAAGCAGCCAATACTGAGTGCAATAGGCAGGAATACTGTATAATCCACTGGAGTTCATTCAACTGTCAGTATGGCTGGTGGTTTTGGGGAAGATGTGCACTTTTGGGTGCAGTGGTCAGGCATGCAGGAGTCCAGGGTCATGACTGTGGTCTTTGCAAAAAAACATGAAAATAGGCTGCTGCAGGGTGGTTTCTAGGGCTTGGAGTGTAAGGTGGAAGCCTGGGACTGGTTGGCCAGAGAACTCATCAGTGTTACTGGTATTCCCCTGCATAGGTGAGCAGTGATATCACCACCACCATGACCTGAAAAGGTGAAAGAGGGGAACCTTGGACACCTGGGTCCAAGAAGCGACAGCAGGGAATACCCCACAAATATATAAGTAATTTTTCCTCTGTTTTATCAATAATTAATCTGAATGTCTGCAAAGCTGGTATGCATATTAGTGTGCTCCTCTCCCAACAGCTACAGATGAGAGGGCTTGCAATGTTGAGTCCCATGCCAGGCACCTGGCCATGTTACAGCTTGAGTGCAGTGAGTATAGATGTACTATGGCAACTGTAGTGCAATAAGCAAGAAAGAGTAAAGCACTAACTGTAATAAAGTATATACAATAAAGTCTGCAGTGCAATAAATGTGGAATTAGAGCTGTAGTGCAATAAATGTGGAATTACAGCATAAATGAATAATAATAACTGTAGTTCAATAAAAACAAGAAACAATACCAATAGCAGCAAGGAAAATGGTGTACATCAGAATGGTTTTGTCACAACCATTGCAGTACAGCTACATGCATTGAATCTCTATGGTAAGGTTGCTGCAGTCAAGTATAACACTGTACTAGCTGTAGAATGCAAATCTAATGGCTGCAAACTGTGTTAATTAACTCATAGTACTGTTCAAGACTGTAGCTAGGCCAGTACTGGTCACATAATGCTCTGTCTTCTACAGACTTCAGGTAATAAGGATATATGGGTGAGGTAGCCCACTCCATGGCCAGGTATTGTGTGTGGACTTCACAGATATTTCAAAGCAATAACAATAATATGTGTTCACCAGTATTGTTGAAAGTGGAATAAAGCTGTAGTAATATATGCAGTATGGTTGTATACCATACACGTGTGTTCTATTGGCACTGCAGTCTAGTAAAACACTCTAAAAGTACTAGAATGCTAGAGGAAAGTCTTGTAAATTGTATTGCACAATTCATAGTATTTTTCAAGGTGGTCTCCAGGGCAAGTATCAGTCACCCTGTAGTCAGCAGTGACTCAGTAGCACAGTCTGTTAAACTGCTTGTACCCAGCACATTTTGCTACACACAGTTCTGGGTTCAAATCCAGTGCTATGTAACATTACATTTTCAGTATCAGTTATGTAATGCTCACAATTTCTCTCTCTCCAAAAACACAAAAATGTTATGGGTGAGTTAGCCCATATTATATGCAAATATTGGGTTTAGATTTCACAGAATGTCACACTCAATAGCAAGAATGTGTTCATAGGCATCTTTGATTCAGAAATAAAACTGTAATCCCAGTATGGCAGTATCTTTTCCATGTCTGAACTATGCTGCTACAGTCAATTATTAAATTATTTGCAGATGTTCCCCTGCAGTCACAGCTAGTGGGTTCTAGTCCCATGTCTGCCAGCTAAGCCATGATGGCTGTCTAGTTTAATTACTCTATTTCTTGCAATGTAATTAAAAATGACTAATCCATCTGTCACATTTTTACCAGATAAATTATTACCTGGAATGCAATGTATTACTAAATCCATTTACAGAACACCCTGGTAGTTATGTAAGTCCACATTATGTGAAACTATTCTGAGTAGTTCTGTACCTGCATTTGTTAGTGATTGGCCCTTACTGTCCAATGCTATCAGCTTGAGTGGTATGTACATGCTATAACAACTACAGGAGAATTTTAGTTACTGTAATCCTAACTGTCAGTACACACCTGTAGAAAGAAGTATGTATGACCAGTGTTGTCAGGAATGTCATTTGCAATGTCACTAATGGAAGGTTTTCCTCTCTCTCTCCCCACCTGTTATCTTAATTTATTCATTATGGTAATATATTATTATGATTTAATATTAACATAATTTGTTAAACTAGCTATTTTTGGAAAATGTGGTTGAGTATTGTTATGTTTTATTATGATTCAATATTAACATATTTTGCTAAACTAACTGTTTTGTTGGCATTATGGTTTGCTTTATACTGGCATGCTGTTACCATACTGACTGTTATGTTACATAATGTTGTGTTGCATATAATATAGATTAATAAGCATTTGTATTAATAAATATGATGTTCCATTCTGTTAATACTAACAATGGTTTGGTTGTTACTAACTGCAACTTATTGCTTTACCTCATTTACCACAGCACATCAAGGTAGGTTGGTTCAGGATGATCTCCCTACCTTGCCTCAACTGGCTGTGGGCACCAGGTCCTAGCACGTCTGGGACCCAGACCAGTGGTGCTCCATCTGCTGCCCCGCATTACCTGCTGTGTTGGGTAGTACCGCCCAATCCCAATCTGGGAGTAGTGGTGGAGGGATAGTGGTCACCCAGGATGAGCTACCAATCCTGGTGCACAGGATACTCCACGGTGGCTATGACCCGTCACCTGCACCTGACTGAGGGCATGCTGGCTGACCTGGTGGGGCAGCTTCACCCTGGTGCCCAGCGTCCAGCACAGCCACCCTTAGGGCAGTCAAGGACCAGTGTTGACAGTCCCATGGGTGGGGATGTAAGTCACACTGCTGCTGTCTGGAGGCACATGGGACTCGGAAACACCCTCCCTATCTAAGGTGTTCACCCCCCTATGTCACACACCATCACTGCCTGCTGTCTTGTCTGTCCTGTTTGTTTGAAAATGCATTTTCACCTACCCAACTTACCTCCCCCACCACATATCTATGCCCCTTCTCCAACATTTCACTCAACTTAAAAAAAAAAAAATGGGCACCTGTCTCAAAAAAATATTCATCCCAAACATAGCTCTCCATTTCGCACATCTCCACTGAACACATGTAACTTGGACCAGTTGGGTTGACAATGCAGTTATCTTGTCCTCACCCCTCTTTCTGGGGTTTGAGAGTCCAAATTCATCTACAAATTCTGTCAAAGTGCACAGTTGTTGCTGTACAAGAAATGGCTAGCTATGGTTCTTTCCTACACCCTTCCTGCACATACCTCCTTGCCTTTCACTGTTTTTCCCCCTGCTTGCCCACATTTTGCTACTTTCCTATCTCCCCTTTTTTCTTTTCTTTATAATTTTTTAGTGCAGTGCTGTGCATTGGGGCATGCAGCTTCACTTAGTTCAGCTAAATAGAGCTTTAATGACTGTATGTGGTTATCACATTGTGTGACATTATTACAAAATAAATATGTCTACCATGTATCGAAACTGAGCCCATCACACCTAGAACACACTGCATTCACCAGCCACACCACACAGCTCTTTATTAACATAGGAGGTTTAAACAAAACATAAGTTATTGCCAGTTACATTCATTAGGCATGTTTCAGTGGAGGTGAGTGCCGTGCCGCACTACCCAAACTGGAATTAAAAGTAATGGAATAAATAGGAGTGTACTTTGGACTCTGGTGCAATAGTACACCACTAAAAGACATGATTATGGATGTAAGTGAAGCCTGTGATAGAAGGGAAATGTGCCCTTTTATCAGCAACATGTAGAAAGATACCTGTCAAGGCATCAATGGTAAAATACATATATAAGTAGAACTCTGGTGCAGAAATACAGCCATATAAAGCCATGCACATATTGATGGATGTGGAAAATGTTTGTCACAGCCTGTATGTGTGCACATATATCTTGCAAATACACCTGCTCTAGCAGTGGCTCAGTAGCTCAGTCTGTTAAATGCCTTGCATGCAGTACATTTTGCCACTCATAGTCCTGGGTTCAAAGCCAGTGTTGTGTTGGATTTCAAGTACATCATTGTGAAGACAGCAATTAATGAATTCCACATGCACTCTTTATTCACACAAAGCACTGTAAGCATAATAACTGTTTTTCAGTGCTAGAAGACACAGGCCTGCAGCTAGGGACACACTTCCCATATCCATATAGCATAAGTATATGTCACCTAGTAGTCTGTTACTGATACAGTTGCCTAATATACATTCCATAAACACATGCCATACTTGGAGTGCAAGGGGTACCTCCAGTCTGGCTCTTCCTCTACAACAAGGCTGACATAGGTACACCTAAGCTTGCTGTCCTCCAAAGTATTCACACCTTCTGCCTATGTCTATTACCTGCAGCAGCAGCTGCAGCTTGAGGTACACACAGCTCTATGTAAAGGTTTCTGCTACAGACAGACCTAGCCTCTGTGGCGATGTAGTCTCCTCACCCCAGTACTGTCCATCTCAACAGCTAAGAAAGGAGCCCTCGTCTACATGAAGCCCTTATATATTGCACAGTAGTTGCATGTCATTGGATAATGATAGTGCAATTCAGCAGTTTAGGCTGCTATTAGCATATCAGAGCCACAGATTGGTTTACAGGCAATTACCTGCTAATGAGCAGCATGTTAAAACTGCAAGCAGCTGGTTATGGGGAAACAGTCTGTAGGGGACATTCTCACACAGAGCACGCCTTTGTGAAACATTACCAGGCACACAGTTTAACAGAGGAGTACTACACTGTACCAGGTATGTAACTGTTTTTTGTGTATAACAGTATTCAGATGGGAGGATAGAGGTATGGGGAATGGGGTTTACAGCATTAAGCTGGTCTTAGACCTGTGGTAATGACATGTCAGTGATACCCTGCTGACTTACACCTACAGGGGACGTACAATACATCAGGGTGACATTGTCTTTTGTCAGTATGGCACACTGGTGTTTTCAGACCATCCCTATATAGTGGTTGTTATAGCACACTGCTATTTGCCTGGCACTGCTTCTATAACATATTATTGTGTGGTTGGCCTTAGGAGAAACACTACAGTGGACTGGAGTGTTGGTTGTATGATCATACAGCAGAAGCTGTCATGGCACACAGGGAAATACCTCGGTAATGGTACTATCTTGGTTGTATCCACACATGTAGTATGTTGTCACACTGTGGGTTATAACATGTGTGAGCAAGCAGTGGTTAGTGGCAGCCATTTTGTGCTTGCTGTATCTGTACATAGTGGATGTCCATGTATATGAGCCTGTAATGTGTTTCCATTTTGTTGTCTTTCAGGACTAATGTACTGTAGAAGACATGCTGCCCCCCTTCTCAGATGCTGAGAATGAACTGATAATTGAAGGACTAAGGCAGCATCACCAAATACATCTATCTAGGGGGAAGCATAACAGAGAACAGTAGACTGCATTGTGGGCAGGCCTTGTCTGGGAGGTGAATGCCAGTGGTCACCAGGACAGGATATATGAGCAGATTCGACACTGTGCTACCAACATGGTGAATGCTGCATGACAAAAAGCAGCTGATGTAGCCAGGGATCATGCCATCACCAGTGGAGGGCCTGCAGTGGAACAAACAATCACGGCCACTGAGGAATTCCTGGTGAACCTAGGGATACACGACAGCTCCCAGGCATCCATCACACCATACATCGTGGAGGTGGGTGCCACAGTGTCCGCAGCAGAGGAGCGTGCAGGTAAGCTTACTGTTATCACCACTGTAATACTGTAGCAGTCATTCTGTCAGACTGTGCATATCTGCACATGAGTGTCAGGTCTAAATGGTTTGGGAGGTTTAAACTCCATTGTGCACTCATACTCAGAATGTCACCAATACATCAAGTAACACAGTAGCTACTGTAAATGTGAGATATATGCAGGTATTACCTTGATGTGCTGCAATATGTGGTAGTACTGAAATTATCTAACCCTCACCTTTTTACAGGTCCCTCAATTGTTGTCCCAGGCTGTGGTCCTGCTCCTGGTAAGCTTGATACTGTATTCTTATGGAACATATCTATGTTATTAAAGTTAAGGGCCAGAATAATGGCCTAAGTGCAATTAATGTTGAGTGTAACCAGAGTATAATCTTGGTGTGTTCCAGTTTGGAACATGTACCTAAGGTTCCTAGAGTGGTTAATCACAGCTCTGTAGTTGAATGAACAGAAACACTTGTGCAGTTATAGTTAAAAGCGAATGCACCTCCTAGGTTACATGAGGCAATAAATCCAACATGCCTTCTAAACAGAAAGGTTGATGGAACATACCTTAGGCATTGAAACTTGCATGGCAGTTGTGAATCCCCATTATTATGAGTCTTTGTGGAGTTTCCGTACATAACAGTGCAGGTAGTAATGTACTGCTTTTGTCTTGGTTTTCACAGGTAACCGAGGGGCTTGGGAACTCTCCCCACACAACCTGATGTCAGTGTCTCTTCAGACTGTGATGATGATGGTGGTCACAGTGAGGCACAGGTGGGATTTTCAGAGGCTGAATCTGTCCCAGAGGTTGACATCCGTCTTCTGCACCCATTGTCACTGCACATGGCCAGTATGACCACACATACCCAGACCCCAAGGGCCACAGATATTGGACAGTCAGAGGGTGGTGACATTGAAATGGGCAGTTTGGCAACTATGGCGTCAGTAAGTGTAGACACTGGCCATAGCCACTGGGCTGGTGAGGTCCCACACAGGTGGATTGACAGGGGTGCTCATAGGAGGACTGCTGCCCATCCACCACTTGTTGCAGGTGTCACATCATGGGTCACTCAGCACATGTTTCAGGCTGTCATGGAGGCACAGGCATGTTCTTTTTTTTTTTTTTTTTTTTTAACTTTATTATTTATTTATTTGACATTTGTTTAACAGGAAAGTCTGTCTGAGTCCAAAGAACCTCTTTTCAGAGGAGGCCCTGGGAGAAAAGCTCCAAGTAACAAAAAATTGTGTATACACGTTTTACTATATTCTTGTTTTATACAGTGAGTAGGAAGTTTAACTTCATATGGAGACACATCCATCCAAAAATAATTTTAACTTTATATACAGAGTAATGCAATCAAAATTTCAAGGACCAGACATAAAACATTTAGCTCCATAAGGAGAAACATACTTTCATATCATTTTAACTACATGTCCCAATTAATACAATTAAAATATCCAGGAGAAGACATGGAGGATAGAAATTTTTTTTTTTTCAATTCCTTTTTATTAGGGTTATATCAAAACCAAATGAAGACAAGAAAATGATATAACAGAGAATAAAACAATAACATACAGTATACAAACCTACAAACATAAAACCTATATACATTAATAACCTATATACAGTTCTCATCTATATCAAGCTATGCAGCATACAGAAATATGCGTTACAATCATGTCAGAATGAGTTCAGATATCATTTTCCAAGTGTCTTTCTGGGTCCTTTTTTTCCTCATGGAATACCATAAATATTTATGAGCCAGAAGTTGTTTACTAGCTGTTTGCTTGAATCCATCCCATGTTATTTTGGACCTGTCTTTCCAATTTAATGTGATGTAGTATTTTATTAGCATAAATGTTGTAACTAGAATGTGCGTGTGATTATTCTTCATTCCTATAGGAGGTACGTGTAAGAGGGCAAATTTCCAGGATAAGGTTGATTTTTCATAGCCCATTTTCTCTAATTTGACTCTTAAGGCACACCAAAGTTTGTATGTACAGTTACAACTCCAAAATATATGAATAATATCAGCTTCTTTGGAGGGGCAGAATTGGCAAAAAGGTGGGAGTTCTTTGTACATTTTATTTAATATTGTGGGCGTAAAATATGCGTTGTTTAGGATCATAAGTTGGGTATATCTGAGCTTCTGAAGGAGAATGTCTTTGGAAAATTTCTGAATTGCTGTGCAATTATATTGGAGGTAATTGTAGGGTCTTGTTTTGTCCAGTAATTGGAGTGGATAGCTTCTTTCGTGTGTCTAAATGAGATAATGAATTTATAGGTATTTGAGATCATTTTTTTTTTCCTTGTCATCATATCCCAAAGTGTTCTACATGTATCTATATGTTGATCTGGGATGTCAGTATCCTTCCAAAATCTGTAACATACTTCTTTCCGTTGTCTTATCATAATTGTATATTTAAACGGGAGATTGAGTTTGTTTCTAATATTAGTTATAGATTCCTGCCTAAGTAGATAAATGTCTAAAACTGTCTTTTCTTTCAGTAGTGGGTATGAATTCAGGTCAATCATCTTTTCATTTAGTTGAATATTGGGGTTAAGGTGTAATGGTTGGAAAGTATCAAAAGCAGTTATTAGATTTAGTGATTGGAAGAGATTTTGTGTTATTTTAATTTGTTCCCATATGTCGTTTTGTATTTTGTATCTTCTTCTGGATATTCCCTTTAGAAATGGCAGGGCCTTGGGATTAAATTGTAATGTTTTAACATAGTTATGATATAATTTCAACCAGGTTGGGCACCACATATTGATTTGTTCCCTGTAATTTGCAATATTAATTAGTCTACTACCTTTGGTAATTTCGTAATACAGTTTAAAGTCAGGCAAGCCCACACCACCTTTGTCCTTTGGATATATAAGTTTTTGATAACTTATACTGCTGGGTCTTGGATGCCAGACGAATTTTGAGAGGGTTGATTGGATGTTATTGAAGACTTTATTGTGGATCAGTGTATTGGTTGCGTTAAATATAAAAAGTATCCTGGGGAGGATATTCATTTTAATGATGGCTACTCTAGAGAGAAGGGGAGTTTCAATTGTGTCCATCTTACCAAGTCTTTTTGTATGGTGTTCCATGTTTTAATCACATTGTCCTGATAGTAATTATGTGCATCGGTATAGAATGCTATTCCTAGGTATTGTATGTGGTCACTGACTTTAATATTAGGTATAGTACCTGCAGTTGGGAATTGAGCATAGTTATTAATTGGGAATATTGTTGTCTTATCCAAGTTTACTTTATAGTTCACGAACTTTGAAAATATTAAGGCACAGGCATGTTCTGAATGGAACACCAGACATATGCTTAGGGTTATGGGTGCAGCACAGTCTGACATCCATGACTGCCTCCATGGTATTGGGGACACCCTGGATCAGTTCACATTGTCTCTGCTGAAATGTGCGCATGGAGTAGAGCATCAGACTCATGGACGTAGGTCAGCAACACAATCTGTTGAGAGTCCACATGGCTTTGCATAGTTATGCTCCCATAGTGGCAGTACATCCAGTGCTACAGAGGGAAGTGTGCTGTCAGCACCACGATGTGGCAGAGCATGGGCCCATGGTTTTGGGCAGACCTGTGAGGGACACGGTCCCATCAGTCAGCAGTCACCGTCAGGTACTAGCACCGTGTCTGACCTTGGGTAAGATGGTTCCAGTGCAACTCCTGGCAGAGCCAGTTCCCATGTTGGGGGCCTGAGATGGTGAACTGTCAGCTCTACCAGGTATGGTCCAAAGTTGTCCAACATACACATATGTAGGGCTAGCACTGAGCTTGACTGTGTACATGCACACACTCACACACCACTGTTACATGCAGATTACCTACAGACACACTTGGCACCTCTCTATGGTCCATCTAACCCACTCCCCTTCCTGACTCACACACATGATTTCAACTGTTTGGACCAGCCTAGGCATCCTGTGACCCCAAACCACACCCTGTGCATGTGATCATACTTGTGCCAGATCCCTGTCATCCTTCCCATTGATGCAGGGACATGAAGCTATGTGTCTTATGCACAGGGTGACTGTATTATTTGACATGTACTTTTGTACTGCAGACTTGTGTTGCCATGCCTCTTGTAGTAGTCAACAACATGTACTGTATGCTGGCATGTGTCATGAGTACGCATTATACTTTTGTATACCTTATGTTGTATGATGTTGTACAGGCAATATTGTTACCCAGTGACAGGTATGTCATGGACATGTCTATGTTTCTGTTTCAAGAATCTCAGAGGATAACCTATGGCAACAGTGTAAGTCAGGCGGCAACTTAATGGCATGGCAGCACAGTGGAAATATGACATCAGCAAGGTACATCTGTATATGTGCATGTCTCCATAGGTTCATATGTGTATGACAGTCTAACAAGGACTTTGGGAGCAGTCAGCGTACCACTGCATAAATGATTTGTGATAAGGTCTGTTGCCCTTGATACATGTCACCTGTGTTTTCAGAACTTACACATCTGCAAGATTTGGTGATGGAGTGTACCCATCTACAAATATCCTGTGTCCGATTCAGACAGTTGGCCAGCATCAGTTATGATTGTCATGTTGTTTTGATGTTGTGTAGACACAGTAAGTGACGCCTATCATCACTCACACAAATTAGGACTGGTACACACAGTGTAGTGACATGTGTAACCCCAAAGGACAGGCACAGATAGTCGCTGACCACAGACATCATGATGCCACATATGATGGATCTGTACCCATAGCTAACCTGTACTCCCACACTGTCTGTATCATGTACACTCCCTAGTCCCCATCACATGTGACACATGACAGTCCTAAAACCTGTCCCATACCTGTAATATTGACAGAGCATTTCATAACAGGCCTCACAATGGAAGGCACACAGCATCTATTACACATGCTAGCATTCCAGGCTGACACCCATCTGTGATCTGACATGGGTTAGTAACACCATTGGGTAGCCCTTGCATTCATACAGACATCACTATCTGCACACTAGCTGAGTGGACTATTGTACCTGTTCTTCCTTTGCACAGAAGTGGTGCAGCCACTGGCCGGCATGACTAAATAACTCTTTGTGCAACTATCCATAACTGTATGCCCGTAGGGACGATCATCACAGAACTACTCAACACACTTATCTGTGATGTACACACAGTTGAGTGTACACACTTTGGATGTGTGACAGGAGGTGCATGACTGTAACACGTGGTGGACATTTCCGAGCAGTCAGCAAGGACATGGGTGAGGATACATCAGGCGTACAACCCCCAGACTGAGCCAAGCCTTCGGACTATACCACCTGTTCAGGCAACATGTACAAAGCACCCATGTAGGCATCCATGATACTGTCATTGTAGGGCTCATTACATGGCCCATTGATGGCAGACATGCAACATAGTGATATCTGACTCCAGTAGCTGATCTGTAACCAGCAGTGCTCAACAAGGAACAATCCTGGGTCCTCTACTGCTTGGACTGATGTCACCACAGTACACATGAGTACTTAATGACTGTGGCTAACATTGTTGGCTGCTGCCTGCCAATTGTGAACACTTATAGAGTATCTGTGTTATGCCAATATCCTGCAGAAGGGTATTGCAAACGCACTGTTATGATGGCTTAGGGGATAACTGCTATGATTGTAGTGTACAGGGTGCTGGGTTTGAGCCTTGCAGAGGCTGTTTATTTGTGGGGGGTTGGCCTAATGGTTAAGGTGTTTACCTTACAGACACAAGGTGCAGGGTTTGATTCTCACATGGGATAACTGGCTAGGCTTAACATGGCCTGAAAGGGCAGGTAGCCTAGTACTAACCTATGAACCTATGAACCTATGTCTGGTGATATACTAATGGCCATAATCACCAAGTGAATATATATGTAGTATCCTTACCATCAGGAAGACCTATGTCCCCAGTTAATACCACATCAGTGCAAACGTATGATGTACATACACAGGGTTGAAAAGCAGGCACACAAACCTATCCACAGGTGTACACCTAATGTGCCTCAGATCACCATGTCTCTACAGTGGTATGGCAGGAGTCATATGGCATTGCTGAGGCCACAGTCACCAGTAGGTGACATACTCATAGCCTATACATACTCTCCCTTCAGCATGCCAATATCTGACTCCAGCAGCCATTTGTTCATGTTCCTTACAAAGCTGTACCGGCATTTGCACACAACAGTATGGTCCCTCAGAAATCCATTACACCTCTTCACTATGTGCTCACTGCTGTTTGTCTGCAATGGATGTTATTGCTACCTGTGACATATAGTCTACTCGGAGGTGATCTGTGCCTTGCATTCAGGGCAAAGTGTGACCCTGCTGGAATGCATATGCTGTCTATATGTACAGAGCATAGCAGATGGATAATTCATTCTATGGACATTAACCTACTATGTGATTTAATTACTACATGCTTGTGGGAGACATTTGCCTAGCAGACATAAACATACACTTGAAAAAGACCCTGCCTCATGGTACACAGTACACCACAGTGCACCTCAGCACATACCATCTGTTTGATTGGCTGTGCGACTGTCATCTCAATACACGTCATCTGCCTGAGTCCCTCATGGACTGGGGCAATATGTGCTGATCCTGTACCGAGGGGTATAAAGAAGTCTCCAATTGTGAGGGCTGAATGGCCAGTAAGCTAGTTAGGTTCACATGTCTTATGGCTCCATAACATGATGTATAATGTTGTAATAGTCTCACATACAAACATGGCCACATTCAGGATAGCAGCTCTACCACTCACTGCATACATGACACACCAAGGCACAAACGTAGTGCCAGTTGGCTTTACATACATTAGAACACTTACCTTTGTAGTAGTACACCCTATAGATCACAGTACCCAATGCATGCAGCACACCTCATGTCTGCTGGTAAAATCCATTTAGGACATATAACGCTTGTTGATATTAGCAAGCCTTGCTGTGGTCAGTCATTTGGGGGGGGGCACATCACTCACTACAAATAAAATAATGTAAAACCCTAACTATGTTTACATGACAAAGGTTATGATACATATGCCATATGAATATATGCATGCACCTGATGGCCTGGAGTGAGATTAGAACCCCTAGCTATCTAGTCTTATATGCTATAGACCTCAGTACTTATCACATGTACTACAGCTAACATGTGCTACTGTACTGTCAGCTGATAGTCTTAAGGTGTCCGACATCATCAGACCTTGTAGAAGAGGACAATTTGGAGGCCAGCAGCAAGTTACAGGCCCAAAAGGTGCATGACCATTGCAGGTGGATAGCCCATGAGGGCACATGCATTGCTTTGCAGGGGTGTGTATATATCTATATCTATCTATATATATATATATATATATATATATATATATATATATATATATATATATATATAGATATATATATATAGATATATATATATATATATATATACATATATATATATATATATATATATATACAAATATATATATATATATATATATATATATATATATATATATATATAGGTTCATAGGTTCATACTAAGCTATCTGCCCTAGGGCATTTATAAGCCTAGCCAGAGTGTGTTTGGCTTTTGCCTCCCATTTTAAATTAATTTTGCTACGCCCTTTTTCGAGGTTAGTATACTGTGCCTCTGTCTAACAGTGACACAGAAGTGATACCCGGGGTAAACCTACAATCTTCCATCCACTCATCAAGATTCCTCTTGAAGAGAGTCAGTGAGGGACTCTGCCTAACCTGGACTGGTATTTTATTCCAGAGTGAAGGGAGCCTCTGGGTTATGAATCTGTCCCTCCAGCATGTTCTATTTATTTCAGTGCTGCGGTTCAAGTCTCTCGAGCGTGTAGCTCGATGGGATTTGGATTTTCTGAGGTGCAGCATGTCCATTAATTCCAGGTTGGACATGGCTTTATACATCAGGCACTGATCGCCTCTGAGCAGGCAGTATGCCACTGAGTAGAGCTGGAGTTTCTTTAACTGGGCAGCATATGGCATCTGTTTGAGCCCTTTGATCCTCTTGGTGAGGTACTTTTGGGGTCTTTCCAGTTGCTGCAGGTGTCTGGTAAGGTACATCCCAAAAGGGGCATTGTACTCAATTATGGGCCTGATGAGGGATGAGTAAAGAGACACAATGACCTCCCTTGATCTAGATGTGAATCCCTTCATGATTAGGTGGGCTATATAAAATGTTTTTCTAACCACTTTGGCCACGTGGTTGTCAAATGAGAGATTGCTATCAACTTGGGTCCCCAGGTCCCTAATTATGTCTTCTGTACTTAATGGATTAACACCTATATGGTAATTTGTGGGCACTTTGTTTTTGCCAAAGGGGATGACTATACACTTTTTGGGGTTTAGCTTGAGGCCATGGCTCTGGCACCAGTTGTCTGTTTCTATGAGGCCCTTTTGGAGGATGCTTGTGTCGGCTGGAGAGTCAGTTATGGCACCCAGTTTGCAGTAATTTGTGAACTTGGTCAGCCACAGTCCTTCCGTGTTGGCCTGTACCTCCGAGAAATATATACCGAACAAGAGACGTCCCAGGACTGAGCCTAGTGGGACGCCACTTGTAACTGATTTGGAGTCTGACATGGCTCCAGCAATTCTAACCATGTGGGTTCTGTCCTTGAGCCAGTTTGCAACCCATCTAGTGACATAGGGGTTTATATTTAAGCTGGTGAGCTTATCTATAATGCCCAAGTGGGGTATTGTATCGAAGGCTTTTGCGAGGTTCAGGTAGGCTGTGTGGACAACCTTCCCCTCGTCAATGGCCTTGGTGACTGTTTCAAAGAAATTGACCAGGTTTAAAAGGCAGGATCTGCCCTTAACAAAGCCGAACTGGGTAGGATCCAGTGTCAGTAGGTCCCCAATATCTTTATTTATGAGGTCCATGATGATCCTTTCCATAGCTTTGCAGACCAAGCTAGTCAGGCTTATGGGGCGATAGTTTCCAGGATCCGTTGAGGCACCACCTTTGTGGAGAGGGACCACTGTTGCTGTACGCCACTCTTTGGGTACATACCCTGTAGTAAGGCTGAGATTGAACAGTAGTTTTATGTTTGGGTTTAGCTCTTCTTGGAGTTCATGTAGGACACAGCCCGGGACACCGTCTGGTCCCATTGATGCTGTGTTTTTTGCTTTGGAGAGGGCGGCTCTTACCTGAGCATCTGAGATGTCAAGGGGGTAGCACTCTGCTGGGATAGATATTTGCCCTTTTGGTGGCGGGGGAGAAGTTTGCGGTGAACCTGTCAGCTAGGATGTTGGCAATGTCTGTTGGTTCGATGTATTTTTTGTCATTTTGGACTAATTCTGAGCATATCTGGGAATTCCCAACCAGGTTCCTAACATAACTAAAGAAAGCCTTGTGATTATCCTTAGTGTCCTGTGCAATTTTTCTCTCAAAGCTGGCCTTAGACGATTTTATGAGCGCCTGTAGTTTTTTGCTAATACTGATCAGAGATACCTTCCCTTTTTGGAATTTTGCTCTATCATGTAGTAGCTTCCTCCTTCTATTGTATAGTTTGTTTATGGCTGGGGTCCACCAGACAGGACATCTGCCTTTGGAGGATTGGGTCTTGGTTTTATTTGGGATTGCATGATCCATGCATTCCTGAAGGTGTTCATAGAATGCATTTATAAAGGATTTTGCGGTCTGGGCCGTATTTTCCACAGGCTCGGGGGCTTTGAAGGATTCCACCTCGGTTTTGAGGAGTGTGAAATTTGCTTTAGAGAAGTTTTTCACTGTGGTTTTCTGGGCAGGGGGTGGGGTCAGGATGTGAATATGCAGTGAGATTAGTTTATGGTCTGATCTTACCAGTGAGGGATACACTTCTGGTCTGGAGAATAGAGTCCCCATGTTTGTGATGATCAGGTCCAGTATGTTTCCCCCTCTTGTGGGAGTGGTAACAAGTTGTTCCATAGCATTTGAGTTTATACATTCTAGGAACCTTTGGGCTAGGGTGTTGGAGCTAGAGTAATGCTCCCAGTCTATGTTTGGGTAGTTGACGTTTCCCAATATAATAGTGTTTGGAGAGACCTTCATATTTTCCAGTGTTCTCAGGAAGGCCGAGTGGGGTTCCTGGGTTTGGGAGGGTGGTCTGTAGCAGGCTATAACCTGGAAGACAGTTTCACCCACTGTTAGTTGCACATGGATAGTCTCTGATGCTTCGTGCTGTGCCACCAACCTGGAGGTGTGGGTATCTTTGACGAATATTGATACTCCCCCTCCTTTTGTGGTTCGGTCCAAGTTTTGGGGCCAAAAAGCATGGTATGAGGTATAACCTGGTAGTGCTGGGGTGCTCTCGGGAGCCTTGAACCAGGTTTCTGTTACTGCACAGATATCGATGTTCTCTATGTTAAGGTGAGTTTCAAGTGGGTGCATCTTGAGGTTTAGACTTCTGGCGTTGAGTAGCATTACTCTTAGTTTCTTATCCTTTGTGATACCTATGGAGGTGGGTTTGTCTTTTGAGCCTTGCCTAAAAAAGGCTATATATATATATATATATATATATATATATATATATATATATATATATACACACACACACACACACACACACACACACACACACACACACACACACACACACACACACACACACACACATGCACCAAGTGGACTGGAGTGAGATTAGAACCCCCTACCTATCTAGGCTATTACACTATACAGCACAGTACCTACCACATACGACACAGGTTCTGTCTGTTGTATATGCAATTTCAAGCCCAGTACTTGTGCATTACACAAACTAGACTTGTGTTGAACAGCATCTGTGGCCTGCAGAGTGATATTGCTTCATACTGCTATCTGCACCTGGTATCCTAGCAGCGAGATGACTGTTGTTATCTTAGCTATGTATGTACAGTTATCAGTTTGGCCATATGTGGTTGCTTGCAGTTAGTTAGGTGAAACTGTGAGCTGGGACACATATTCCTGTATATAACAGGGATGTATATATAAATGTAGCTGTGTATGTTTGTATGATATGTATATGTATTATGTAGATGTATGGGGGGACTCGAGGTATCATTTTAATATATATATATATATATATATATATATATATATATATATATATATAGCTATAAATAGCTATACATATAGGTATATAGCTATCTGACACTACATTGTAATAGAGATACTATGCATGTGAGAGAGAGAAACTGATGGACGGATATGTAAATGTATATGTCTGTATACAATTATAGATAACAGGTCATTTTACTGATGGTGCACCAGAATTGCACTTATTTTTTCCTAAGTGTTTGGGCATGTCCAGTGGGACCATTAGTATTTATAATGTGACTGCAGGCCACACCTACCTGTCTGTACTCCAGTCCGGGATTTTGTATGTTATAGACATTGACATCTGCCCCTGTTTCTGCAGTACTGTACTTTACGAAACATGTCCATGGCATTCCCCAGATATCTGCTGTAGGTAATATGTGATTGAGGCTGGTAATGTTACACCACCAACAAACTTACAGTCTGCATACCTCTCAAGCACACCTCTCAACCTTTTAGTGCAAGAAATCTGGACAGAGCCTAAAATAATTGGTGGGGGGTTAAAGGCCCAAAAATAATGACAGATTTTAAGTATTGCTCTTATAAACTAAAAACATTTCTAGAATAACATAATTTGTATTAGCATGCATTTTCTGTAAGTTGAAGTCTGAAATTCAATATATGTCATTATTTAGTGATTTCAATCTTCAGTGATTTGTTATAAAACCACACATTTTATGAGGAACAGACCGCAAATATCTGGACATTCTGAGAAAATCTGGACAGTTGAGAGGTGTGTTCTCAACTCAACTGATTTTCACAGAATGTCCAGAGTTGTGCCTCATATGTTTGCTCTGTTCCTCATATATATGTGTTCTTCCGATGCTGTGCTGAATGTTGATGTCAATACATTCTACTCACTACAGACAAACAGTTGTGTTTCAGGCTTTATATCCTTAAGAAAATATGTGATAATGCAATAACTTTTATTCCACCAACTGTCTAGGTTTATGTGACCAATATGCAAAATCTGTCCCTATGTTTGGACTTCTGTCCCCCAATCTTTCTGGCTTTGTCTGGATTTCTTGAACTAAGGGGTTGAGTGATATGACATTCTGTGAAAACACCAGCATAGTACCACCTCACATGCAAAAGATGTGAATAATTCCAGCTTGTGTGAGCTATGTTACAGCCCTGAGATTGCCTGGTCCATTGTTATACCATAGCTGCTACCATAGCTGAATAAGTTAATTAGGTACACTGTTGTGTTGGGGGTGGGGAAAGTGGTCACTTGATCCACTTGGAGAAGTTCAGACAGTAGTGTGTGTGTCAAGTGTTCTCCTCCATCTTTTAACATGCATGATAATTGCAACCATGAATATTCCAAAGTGAATATTGAGACACATATTTGAGGGGGTAGCATCTGGTAGGACTTAATCTGTAGTCTTTTGACCGCTAACACTGACCACGCCACTCATACTAGCAGATGCATATACACAATATATCTATACATTATATAACTTATGTGTAGGCTAGAGACTTCAGTGTTAGATATGCAGTAGTTGACAGAACTGCAGTTCAGGGTTGATTCTGTGTGACGCAAGCAGTACACAGCCAATACATGGTTAGGTACAGATTGCATGGGATGCCTGGCATCAGCTATTTTAATATATGTATGTGTGTAGGAGTGAGGTGTTGGTACCTAGGGCCCTAGGTTGTCAGTGAATGTGCTATGCATTGTCCCTTAGCCAATGCCAGGGCATATTGGGCATGTCTATGCCTGCCTACAGGGACATCATCAGGGGGGTGCCTCATCTGAGTTCTCCTGTGAGTGTGGCTGTTGTGTGACCTAGGCACTCATGGGGGGGGGCTGTGCACCCCTTCCCTTTGCTGATCCTGCTACAGCTGCTTCCACAGGATCATACTGTGAAGCATGCCACAAACTGTGAACATATGTGCACATGTGGCTAGAGAGTACTGCAAGGTTTCACCAGATATATTGAGGCACCGGAACTGTGACTTCAGCAACCCAAACACATGCTCTAAGATGTTCCTAGTTTGTGTGTGTACCTCATTATGGCATTCTTCAATGGGTGTGTGTGCATTTCTGATGGGTGTCATCATCCACGGTTCCAGTGCATAGCCAGCATCCCCCAGTAAATGGCCATGTGAGATGTCCCCCCAACAAACATCTGGTACAGCTGTGATGCGTGCCAGATACGGGAATCGTGATAGTTGCCAGGGCTGCCAGCACATGCATTCATGATAATGCCCTGGGCATTGCACATGACCTGGCAGTTGATGGAGTTGTACACTTTGGGGTTGACATAGATTCTATCCTCCACACTGGGTGGTGCCCTGATGTGTACATTGGTGCAATCTATGGCACCCAGTACCTCAGGGTAGTGTGCTACACAGTAGAAGTGTTGCATACTGCTGGCCCTCACCTCAGGGGTGAGGGGAAAAAAATGTGCTCACTGGCATGTTGTAGCATGGCATCCAGGAACTGGTGGAGTACCCTGGATGCTGATGCTTTTTTTAATTTCTCCAAGTCTTTTGGGTTTCTAATACCATAATGGGAATGGACCCCATTCCTATGTCAAAGTATGATTAAAGTTCATGAAATTAGTATTGTTTCAGTCTTTGATATCAGCCAAAAGTGATCTTTGCAGCACCCACAAAGTGCCCAGTAATGACTCCTTCTGCAGTTCGTATGGAGTTACATGTATTGGTAACATATCCAAATACGATTGTAAATTCTTTTTTATAAGACCCACTGCTGCTACTACTATTGGAACTGTCTGGGTATCTTTCTTTCACATTGCTCTCATTTCTGCCTGCAGATCCTGATATTTTATGACTTTGTATCTCTCTGTACACAAGACACTGTAGTCACTGGGTGTAGAAATTTCAATGATCAATGCTACTTCTGTCTTCTTTTCTTGGACCACTATATATGGTTTTCTAGCATTTATCTTTTGGACTGTTGGTAATGGATGATCCCATGTGATATAACATCATTTTCCATGATGCTTTGTGGCTCATGTTTCTAGTGTTTTTCAGCCACCTCAATACCATAATGTTTGCACAGTCCTCAGTGCAACAGTCTCACATTATTATGCCTTTCAGTATACAGTTCTTCTGCCATTAGTGTGTTGTAACCAGCAACAAGGTGAGTGACTGTTTCCTATTCAGTTTTTACAAAACCTATATTTGTCTGTTTCTCCCACATGTTCCATGGACTTTGTAAACCAGCATGTACATAGCCCACTATCTTGGGCTGCCAATATTAATCTTCCATTTCTTAGTTTGAATTTGCCTCTCCTTAACCATTCCTGCATTCGTTCCTGATCAGCATGAGGTTCCTCCAGAAGTTTTCTATACTTGCAACTACATTTATGTTTTTTCCACATTTCTTGCCTTCTCATCTGGTCCTTCACCTTATATTTTTTCTTTTGTTTTTTGGCACATTCAGTTGCTGCCTGTTTTTTATCTGCTTCTGGTTTGATTTCCATTCCTGCTTGACAACAATATGCTTCTGCTAAATTAAGCAGAGAAGTCATCTTAGATTTATTCTCCTCATGTTTCAAAACTTTCACTACATTTGGATCTTGTGAGGTCAGTAGATATGTGTGGAATCCCACGATTGCAGATCTATACATGTCATCAATTTCAAGGAGGCCCATCCCTTCTTCAGAACGTGGAATATATAATCTTGGTATACAATGATTTTTATAAATCATTTGGCGAGCAAGAAGCGTCCTTCTTGCTTTAATATCGAATCTATCAAACACTTTTTGGGGCCAGTCAAACAATCCAAAATTCTAAGTTAGGACAGGAAGAGCACATTGATTTATAGCTTGGATCTTGTTCCTAGATGTCAATGCTGTTCTCAGGATTAATTTAAGTTCTAAAGTATTCCTTACTCAGTTTTATTCACGTTTGTTCATGTTTTATTACTGATCCTTCAATTCCCAAGTATTTATACATTCCCTCTTGCTCAAGTTCTTTTATATCACATTCTTCTCCCAAACTGATGTTTTCCTGGTGCTGCAGTTTTCCTGCTTTAAAGGTTGCTTTTACACCTTTATCAAGACCAAATGACATTCTAATATCATCTGAAAAAGTTTTGACAACCTGCAGTTGTGCTTTCAGTTCCTCATCTGATGAGCTATACAGTTTTAAATTATCGACAAAGAGAAGATGAGAAGTCATTAGACTTGTTGTTTTCTAGGTGCCAAATTATAGCCATGGCCTAAACTGTTAAGTAAACAGCTTAATGGATTAATGGCAAGGCAGAATAGCAATGGTGACAGAGAGTCACCCTGGAATATCCCCCTTTGAACTTTTATCCCTGGGATAATAATCTGTCCTTTATCATGGCTTAATTGCAAAGTGGTCTGCCATTGTTTCATGGTTTCTGTAATGTAGTCAATCAGTGTAGGGTGTATCTTATACATTTTAAGCACTCTTTTATCCATGAATGTGGGATGCTATCAGATACTTTTTTGTAGTCAATCCATGCCATACTTAGATTCTTCTCCTTTTTACAGTTCTCCACTATAATAACAACAAATGATTATTTGTTCCATATGACTTTCTTTCTGATGCCTGTGAGATCCCCATCATGTCCCCAGATAGTTTTTGAAAGGTACCTGTGGCTATTATCCTAAGGGCTACACATACCTTTGTTTCCATTGGAATGGGTTCCCCCTCTGTTGGCTGTGGGTCTGAGTTGAGGGCAGCAGAGTTCAGTGAGTTCTTGTAGTATGTCCCTGTCCACCTGTAGCAGTCTACAATCTCCAGCTCAGGTAGCTCCTGGAAGGTTACCCTGGGCCTGAACACTCATCTCCTTCTCAGTCTAGACTTATGGTCAGCAGCAGCAGCTGCACTGACCTCAGCATCCAGCACATACATATGTAGTAGACCTGCAGCAGCCCTTAGCATTCTCTAGGTTAAAATTCCCAAGTCTGTACTCCAGTGGTGCAGAGTATGGGGAAAAATCAGATTGTAGGGTGTATGCATACTTTATAGTGCTCTACTGTAGGTGCTGCCTGTGTGATTGGCTACCAATGATGCATTGCACCTGCTTAGTATATCATGAGCTTCATTTAATGGCCCTAGTTAAACAAGGATCAACAATAATTAATACATTATTGGCCTTTTAGATACTCTCAGCACAGTGGTGTACCATGCAAACATGTGGAAATACGTGCCCCATAGCTAAACTAAGCTTAGAAATTAGTGCAACCCCCAAGACTTGCACTCTCAGCACAGTGGCGCGCCACGCAAACAGCAGCATCTGTGCTCCAATCAGCTCAGAAGTTACTGGACACACCCTCTCCTGATGTCAGCTGCCTCACCTGTGGACACCAACATGGTTCTCTGCCTACACAGAAGGGATCTGCAGACACGATTACCCCGTTATGCTGTTCAGTAACTCCACCTCATCTGCATAGGGTTCTGAGCTCACATCCTGGATATTACATGCTTCCAAGCCCTCCCACGTTAGCAACAGCACCAATGTCCCATTGTAAATACTGCACTCAGGGTCCTGTAATACATTTCTGTCTCATTATATTAATTTTGAGCTTTTCCACATTATTTATTTATTTATTTTTTATTATAAATAAGGCATGTTTGCATACAGCAGTGAGCCACACAAACATGCCCAGATTATTTAAAAATATATATTTTAATATATTTAATGTAACTTTTGCGACACACAGAGGACTGTTTCACACATATCTGTGTGGTATGACATTTCAGTCCATCTATCTGCATTTTTACAGCCTGTTTTGTCATTTCACAGTCCTGTACATGGGATTTTCTGTGTACACTACAGACAATTACATGGGGTCTGCAGGGCTGCCTGCTTGCTGGATTGCTCTACATGCCTCATTTGCATGAGATTCACCTACTTATGAGGTGATTTACATGCCACGGAACCTCCTGTGTTGTTCGTGCATGCACACCACCCAGCAGTGCTTACTAGATTGCAAACCTGCTTATTTTCGTGTAAGCAGAGTGGCATGATGCCTACATGGTAAAAAAGACCATGTAGGCTTTATTAGATTCATCCCGTGGTTTAAAGTCACAGATCCTACACCAGCAATGCAAGATTATAATGCCTTTCACACCTTTAGTCAAGCTACTGCACAGGAGGGAATTAAAGGTGGAAGAGTCACCGTCTATATTAAAACCAATCTCACATTCAGACTTGTTAAAGTTTATGATCCAGTGGAATTCATACATGTCCAAGTCACCATAAACAGGGTCTCATACCATATTGTTGCAAAC
Organism: Protopterus annectens; assembly: GCF_019279795.1. Classification (NCBI taxonomy): domain Eukaryota; kingdom Metazoa; phylum Chordata; order Ceratodontiformes; family Protopteridae; genus Protopterus; species Protopterus annectens. Next base: position 1,550,618,734 of record NC_056732.1, on the reverse strand, counting down.
TAATGGTCCCCCTCCATGTCCCAGGATTCTCATACTACCTATCTCAGTGTATTAGAGTCCCTCACTGTTCAGACCAATATGATATTCATGGGAGATCTCAGCTACCCCTCTATAGATTGGGAATCCTACACAAATTTCTAATGCACAAGCCCAGTGATTCCTAAACTTTGTTAATACCAATATCCTGGAACATGTGATCCGTTATCCTACCAGGGGTATAAAACTCTTTGACCTTGTACTCCCGAACATGGGGGGCTAATGCTCCTCACCCAATACAATGTCTTTGCTCATCAGATCTGACCATAAGGCAGTATTATTTGAAATAAAAATTAAATCTGGGGATCCAGTGAAACCAAAACCCTTTAGGAACTATTCCAAGGCTAACCTCTCTCTACAAAGCGACACCTTGAGTAAATTCCAAACACCACCAAACTCAGTAAACAATATAGCATATGCTGAGCTCTTCACAAAATCTCTGTACAACCATATTGACAGCTGCATAGAACATGCTGTGCCCACTAATTTTAAGAGTAAGACAAACTCAAAAGACCATCCACTGTGGTGGAATCACAATATCAGTCTGTAATACAACAAAAGGAAAAATATCTTGGCCAAGTATAAGAGGACTAAAGCCATATGCACTAAAAGACCCCTGACCAATATAAACAGGCAGGTAAGAGGGTTAATTAATAATTCATAGGTTAAATTTGAAGAAAAAATAGCCTCTCAGGCAAAGGACAACCACAAAGCTTTCTATAGCTATGTCCATAATTTCAGGGAAAATACACAACAATGTGCAGAACTTATTGTAAATGGCATCACCAACACTGAATCAGAGGCCATTGTCAAAAATTTGGCTGACAGGTTCAGATAAATATTTCTCCCCACTCCCCACTTTATAGTCCAAAGGAAATATCACATCCCCCATCCCCCAACCATTACTAGAGAACAGGTCATCAATGTACTTTCCAAGGCCAAAAACACTGCACTGGAGTCTATATTACATTCTCGAATGATTAGGTGATTGAACACCTAAACATTGACCACATAATATCGAAAGCAAAAAACAACAAACGGCCAATTTAACGCAGGGAAATATTTCCCTTGGCCGTTCGCTGGATTTTGCCATTTTTCCACTGTGGAGCTATCTCAGAGTTGGTATATTTAATTAGGGAGAGTGTGGGGGGCACATCCCCCCACATTGGGGGGTGTGGGGGTGAAGCCCCCACTTAGTTTGGCTGTAAAGTTAATTTTTATTTTTTTTGCGGCCGACGGTAATGTTTTCTGGTGGCATTCGCTATTTTGCAGTTCAATATTACGTGGTTGATGTTTAGGTGTTCAATCACCTAATCATTCGATTATGTAATATAGACCTCTGCAGTGATGGGCCTCAATAACATCCCAAGATATTTAATGTTTAATAAATAGCATGAAACATTTAACATTTAATAAATTGCATGAAACATGACCTCTCTGATCCACTTGAATGACTTTTCAACTACAGTCTTCAGTCAAGTTTTGTGCCCAAGGAATGGAGGATGGTTACAGTCATTCTCCCTGCACAAAGGATGTCCAAACACTGATCCAGTTAACTATAGGCCCATATGTATTATCAGCCTCATATGTAAAGCCATGAAAAGAATCAACATGGACACAAAAAATTCTGACATAGGTAACCTACGAATGCTGGATCCATCATAGCTTGGTCTTCTCATAGGGAAATCATGCCTATTAAATCTGGTGGACTTTTTTGAGAGGGTCACCAAAGCACTGGATGAAGGTAAGGCTGTGCACACAACTTACCTTAACCTAGCCAAGGCTTTTTATACAATACCCCACTAAGGCATTATAGACAATCTCCCTAATTTATATGTAAATCCTTTTATCACAATGCTGGATAGCTAAATGGCTCACTGATAGGACCCAGGATGTCAAAATAGGTGAGGCCATCTCCACCAAGAGACCAGTTACTAGCAAAGTTCCTCTGGGCTCAGTACTAGGCCCATTCATTTTGACATCTATTTCTCTGAAATGGAAGCCAATGCTGAAGGTTTAAAGTTGACTAAGGTTGTAGATCATAGAAAGATGGGGGTTATCATTGACGCTCCTGTAGATACCAGCATTCTTCAAGAGGGTCTATCTCTAATTAACAAATGGTGCCATAGTCATGGTCTTAAACTCAGTGCTAAGAAATGCATAAGAGTATCCTTTTAGAAGTCAACAATCACAGGTAATTACCATATGTATAATATGCCGCTAAGAGTCAACCCATTGCTCAGGGATTTGAGTACACATGTAGACAGTAGCCTTGCCTTTGACTACTGTGTGGCCACAGTGGTAAGGAAATCCTTTTATGTTGCTCAACTTAGAAGTAAAGGCATGACTTCTAGGTCCAAAGAGGTCATTATCCCATTGTACTCCATCCTTATCAGACTGATATAGAGTACAATGCTCCCTTCGGTATGCACCTGACCAGGCATATGCAGCAGCTAGAGTGAACTCAGAGGTTCCTTACCAAAAGGCATAATAAGCCTGTCTTATGCAAAGGGCCTTAAACCCCTTTCCCTCTACTCAGTCTCCAGTAGATTGTTGAGGGGTGATCTATGCTTGGCTTGCAAGGCATCCACAAACCTCACACTTGTGAATCTCCCACATATTTGTAAGTAAGACTATCAGAAATAGAAGGCCTAGGGACCTGAAATTTGTCTGTTACTCAAACAGAACATGCTGCAGAGACAAATATGTCCCCCAGAGACTGCCTCTCCTATAGAACAGGTTTCCCATCCATGTGAAGCTGAGTATGTCTATTACCCAGTTTAAGCACAACCTAGACCACTGGATAGATAATCGGAAATTGGACAGAGGAAGCTTATAAATGCCTAGGCCTCAATGTCCTATTTGGATACAGGACATCATTATTCTTTTGGGAAAACTTGGCTAGGCTTAGAAAGCCCCCCCCCCCAGGTCATTAGCCTAGTAACAATCTATGAATATATAACTCTATGAATCTATGAGTGCTACTTTGGTGGCTATACCAGCTTTCTCTCTATCTCTGTCTCAGCCCTGGTCTCCCATCCTCCCTTCCTCCTCCTATTTAGTCTACAACAACAGATGCCACAGACTTTGCTTGGGGAGCTGTTTCCATGGTGGTGAGAGTTCAGGGTCTGTGGGACAAACATAACAGACCAAAACACATACATGTCAAACAGATAATACTGTCAAAGCCCTAAACCATCACTGGTCTCCAGGATCTCTGCTAGTGTTCACAAACAATGCCACAGTGAAGTAGTGCATAAACAAACAGGCAGATGACAGATCTTAGCCCTAGGCAGGAAACTAGCAACTCAGCACCCTCTAGGCTAGCTACATTTTATAATCTCAAAATATTACTGCCAATAAGCTGAGCTGGACCAGGACAAAACTGCACAAATGGAAGCTGAACCCGGCAGTCTTTACAGAAATTGATCCATGTGTAAGAACTATTGAAATAGAGCTGCTTGCCTGAATGTCTTTCCACCATTTCCACTGATATCCAGGGTCATTGTAAATATTCAAAAAGACTCCCCAAAGATTATTATGGTGACCCCCCCCATTTGGCTCAGGGAATGGTGTTTGTGACATCTTTTCAAATGGTTCACAGCAATTATCATAATCTTCCACACAGATTGGACTCACATGAGACTGGGGATGTTTGATATACTCCAGCATGAAACTTTATCAACTGACACCCTGGAATATAGAGCTTTAATAACTTTTAGGCCCCATCTTCTGAGGACATACTGTAGGTATCAAAGGAGAATAAGATGTCTACTACTAGAAAATCATATATAGGTAAGTGGAAACGATTTTTTAGTTGGTACCAGAGTAAGAACCGGGACCCACTTAAGGCCTGGTTACTTCTGATTGTAGAATATCTGTGCTATTCATCATTATCATAATCATCATCAACCCCTTTTCTCTCATTTCCTACATGGGGTCAGGGTGTTTTGTTAACTGTCACCACCCCTCTTCATTCAATGACTGTCTCCTACCTTCTTTGACAGTTGTGCCTGCCTGTTACAGGTCTTTTCTCATGCAATCTATCCCTTTGCTGGACACCCTTGCTTCCTCTTGCCTACTTCCTGTCTGCCCCAAATCTTGTTCATCAGATTGTCTTCTGTTTTTCTCCACATTTGCCTGAAGAACTGTAGTCTGTTCTCTTTGACTTTATCTGCAATTAGAGCTACTTTGGTTTCTGCTCTTTTGTTCTTATTTTTTCATCTGTCCAACAGTGTGCATCCTACCACTTGTCTCAGGCACTTCATCTTCCTCACCTATAGCTTCCTTAACTGCTCTGCCTTTATTACCCAGCCTTCTGTACCATGCAGTAGTACTGGTCACACCACTGTTTTGTACACTTACTTTTTAGCTTCTTTGGCATTATTCTGTAATACACTACCACGACACTCTGTGCCAGTTGGTTGCAGCCCCTCTGATTCTAGCTTTGACCTCCTCATTTAGACTTCTGTTCTCATTAACTATACCACCCAGATCATTGAAGCTGTTAATCTGTTCCACTACCTCCACTTCTATCTCATTTCTCCTCTCCTTCTGATTTACACCATTTGCTGTCATTACAGGTGCATTACCTGTACTCGGTTATTATCCAGTAGCATTTCTTACTCTTCTTTGATGATTCATCTTTTTGCTTCTCTGCTCATAGATCTACGTATTCTCAAGTCAGGCAGTTTTTGAAAGGGATTTGTCATGTAAACCCTCCTAGAAATCAGTGGCCTCTACTTTGGATCTTATTTTTTTTCTAGAAAAGCTACACTGTTTCCATCTGAAACAGCTCATTGAACTGATTTGCGGTTCTTAACTTAGAAAATAGTTGTCCTCATTGTTCTGACCCCTACAAGAAAAGTATGTGAGTTTTAAGCTCTTATGGTGAGTCACCCTTATCACATTTTTTTTTATAAGGATAGGGTATCTCTAAGAACTAAGCCTATTTTTATAACTAAATTTGTTTCAGACTTTACTTTGAGATAAGCAATTCATCTTTCTATCTTCTTTCCAGAACTTAAAACAAGGGAGAAAGAATCTTATATACTCTGGATATTCACAGATAATTAAGATTTGACATAATTAAATCCTTCAGGTGTTCTGATCAGCTATTCCTTTGTTATGAATGGTTCAAAGCCACTTAAAGCACTCCTGAAGTGCATGGCTATAACACCTTTCATACTGTCTGACTATCCACTGAGCATGAAAGAGCAAAAGGCAGAGGTGTATCTATCTACATAAAAAATAAGCACGCCTCAAGGCTGGTCAAGCAATATGACATGCTTGGGCTACTCCATGTACAGCTAACCATGGGAAAAAATCCATTACTATATTCTTGGTAGCTACAGGTCTCCCACCATGGACTGGGGAATCTATATATCAATACCTGAAGTTACTAGAATCACTCACCATCCAGTCAATATCATAGTCATAGGGTGATTTTAACTACCCATCCATTAATTGGGAGGCATACACAACCACTAACATGCAGACCCAAAGATTTCTTGAGTTTGTAAATTCAAATACCCTGGAGCAGCTAGTATGCAGTCCCACTATTTATTTATTTATTATTTTATTTTATTTTATTTTACATTTGTTGACCGGGCTGGTCCAACTGGATATATGTCCATTTTCAGCAGAGGCCCAGGGAGAAAAGCTCCAAATGCATACATTAATAACAGAGAAAAAACAATTAGCTATGAGAATATTCATTAGCATATATTTGCAGAAGAAATATTAGAATTTAACTACAAAAAACTATAAATTAAAGGTGTACAAATTGAGCATGATAGAAGAAACAGGGAAGTGTTAGTTAAAGTTCTGTAATCAGAAAAAATAGGAAGTACTTGTGAGGATATAGAAAGCTAGTCAGGGTTAGTACATGGGCAGAGCCAGTGGGTTTTGAGGTGAGATTTGAGTTGGGATTTAAAGCAGGGAGGAGGGGAGAGTGCAGTGAGATTGTCAGGAAGGGAGTTCCAGATTTTTCCTACTGTGTTTGAGAACAAGGAGTTTCCGGCCGTGTTGCAGGATTTACAAGTGGAAATAAGAAGTTTATTAGAAGAACATAGGCTTTTAAGATTGCAGTAAGGAGTAATAAGTGTAGAGAGTATGGGAGTATTAAATAGTTTGTACAGGATGTTATGGGCTATGGAGAGTTGGTGAAATAAAATCAGGTTTTGTAGCTCAAGCTATCCTAATTGGATTAAGTTTATGCAGTGGTGAGTTCTAAAAGTAGAGCCAGAAACAAATCTAGCAGTACTGTTGTATGCAACAGCCATTTTGCTGAGGTTAGCTTTGGACAGATTAGTGTAGCTAGATGAGGCATAAAGGAGGGTGGAAATTAGGTGTGAGTGGGCGATGGATGTTCTGGCAAGTGGAGTAAGGAATAGTTTAATTTTGTACAATGAGCCTAGTTTTCTGTTAACTAGTTTTATAGTGTTATTAAGGTGAGTGTCAAAGCTTAGATTGTTGTCAATCTCCACTCCTAGGAGCCTGGTAGTTGGGTCGGGGGAAATATAGGTGCCATTACTTGACAAGACAGAGAAGTTGAGTGGAGAGGATTTTCGGGTGGGGGAGAAAAGTAATAATTTGTTTTTCTTGGGGTTTAAGATTAAACATCGTTTTAGGAACCACATTTCTACAGTTTGGAATGTCTGTTGGGTGATAGAGTGAAGTTCGGAGGGGGATGAGGCAGAACAAATCAAAGTAGAATCATCTGCATATTTTATGCAGGTTGCAAGAGGAATAGTAGTGTGAAGATCATTAATGAAAATTGAAAACAGAAGACTGCCAAGAATTGAGCCTTGGGAGACTCCAAGGGAACTGGGTAGGTGGTTGGATAAGTTATTGTGCCAAAGAACTGCCTGCTGTCTGTTATGAAGATAGGAGTGGGAACACTTTATAGCACTTGTGTCTAGCATGAAAGATTTAAGTAAGTTTATTAGTATTGTGACTGACCATATTGAAGGCTTTGGATAGATCAATAAACAGAGCAGAGGTAAGGATGCTATTATTCTGTTTTTGTTTGTGCAGTCATTAAAGGAAAGGAGGGCTGTGGTGGTGCTGTGGAATGGTCTAAAGCCATGTTGACAGTCAGCTAATAGATTGTAATGTAGGAGGTAATTTAGAAGTTGTTTTTGGACATATTTTTCTATGATTTTAGCTAGGGGGGAGAGTAAGGCTATGGGTCGGTAGTTTGAGAGTTCAGTTGAGTTACCACCTTTATGCAGGAAAATAATATGTGATATTTTCCAGATTGAAGGAATGTAGCCTTCATTGATGGTTCTGTTAATTAGGATGGAAATGAGATAGGCTAATGTTTTAGCTGCAATTATTAAATATTGAGCTGGTAGCTGGTCAGCTGATGGAGAGGAGGATTTCAGTTTGTGGAGAAGAGAACATATTAGTGATGTGGGTACAGGTTGCAGTTGAAATAAGGGAATAGAAGTATTAGAGGAGGTGGACAGGGAGGGGATATCTGGGGAAAGTTGATTAAATAGAGACTGGACAGTTTCAGTAAAGAAGTATTAAAGGCATCAGCAGTTTGTTTTAGATTGTTCTGGGAAGTGCCTGAGGGGCACAGCGTATCAGAGTGGCCAGGCTTTAAGAGTCTATTTATTCCTGCACAGAACTTTTGTGGATTATGTTGGTTAGCTTGCTGTAGATGGTAGTAGTGGTTTCTTTTATCTAGATGTATGGCTGTTTTTGTAATATTTCTTATTTGCCTAAAGTTCAGTTGGTCGATGGGATCTTCAGTTGTACGGTATTTGGTCCAGAGTTTATTTTTCAGAACAATTTTATGCCTTGTATCCTTTGATAGCTAAGTGCGGGTTTTGAGCTAATTCTGACAGATCTTGAGGGAGCGTGTGAGTCTAGAATAGACAGGAACTTTGAGTTGAAGTATGAGAGAGCATCATCCAGTGGAAGGTGTTTAAGAGGGAACCAGTTACAGGCTCTTAGTTCAGCTTTGAAGGTTTCAGGGTTAAATTTTTATTAGTTCTAACCATTTTGAATTTAGTTGGGTTAGAGGTATCAGTTTTATGTCTGATTAAGTAAGTAAGTGCATGGTCGCTTAAGTCATCAGGTAGTGTTCCTTCTGTAAAAGTTTGGTGGTGATGATTAATCAGAATCCAGTCTAATATGCTTTCTTTGTTTTTAGGTTTGTTAGTTCTGGTGGGAGCTTGTATAAAACCATGAGATTTAAGAGGCTGGGAGGGTCTACTGAGGTGCAGGTTTTCCAGCTGATGTTGATATCACCCAGGACTATGGTGTCTTGTGGGAAATGAATGGAGAGCCAGCTGAGGATCTCTTCTAGGGTACTGATGTTATTTCCAGGGGGAAGGTATACAAAGATTATGTACATGGATTTATCGGCATTAAGCTGGAGTTTGGAGATAAGGATTTCGGCATTACTTACAGAGGGAGGTTTATTATGTAAGACAGTAATTTGCATCCCTGTTTTGTAAATAATTGCTATCCCACCAATTTTTTTTAGCTTTATGGTCCAGTCTGTGGATGTTATAGCCAAGGGGAATAATCTCACTGTCTTGGGTTGCTGGTTTAAGCCAAGTTTGAGACAGGCAAAGGATGTCAAATGAGTATGTCTAGCAGAGCATGGAGCTGGGTTATTTTATTATTAATACTACGGATGTTAAGTTGAGCTATAGAGAGAGAGTTTGGGGGTTTGGAGAGTAGATTAGAGCTGGAGGGTGGGAGACTGATGGGGTTAATAGTGGTAGTGTTATTTGGGCCAGGGTTGAGATGAATGTCACCTGCTTGTAGGGAAAGAAGTAATCTTTTTATTATTAGTGAGGGTTTAGTGAAAATGTGTGAGGATTTTCTGTGTACATGATTACTGTAGGTAATGTGGACCTTTCTATGAAATTTTGCAAGAAGGTGGCTGGGAGAAGAAATGATGTTAGAACAGGCTTGGAATGTGTTTTGGGATGGTGAGCTAGTAATTTCAGTGAAGGAGCGTGATTCCAGTAAGCTAAGTTGTTCATAAGAGGTGAGAAGGTAGGGTAACAGAAGGAAAGGAAAAAGTGAGAATAGGAAGATGTGCTTTAAATTAGTTGAAGTATGGAAGGCATAGTGACAGGACAAGTGTATGAAAGTAAATTGGGAATAAGAGATGGAAGTGAAGACAGGAAGAGAGGAAAGGTAAGAGTGTCAGTTGAAAGGATGCAGGTGGGTGGTTATTGGTAGAGCTGGATGGGAGGGGTAAAGTATGATTGGTGTGAGAAGGAGGGTGTGTGGTCAAGGAGTATAAGTTTAGGAGCTGTAGGGGTGGGTGAGATTTGGGGGTAGGATAGGGGAGCAGAGTGAGCCCGCAGGGCGAATGGAGCTGGTTCAGACAAAGTGGAGGAAGACAGTCCAACAACAATCAGTAAAAGGCAGGTGATGTGAGTAATAGTGGATGAAAGGAGTGAGAAAGGGGTTAAGCTTAAGGTCTTAACATGGAAAAAAGAAATAAAATTATCAGTAGGGGACAAGAGGAAAGGATTAGAAGTATTAGGTATAGCAGCGAGTAATTTAGTATAAACTATGGGAACAAATATCCTAGATATGGTACTCACAAATATGATAAGAGTACTGCCCCCCCCTCCCCACAGTGTGATGTCCTCACTGGTAAGATCAGACCACAAAGTGGTCTCCTTTGAAATAAAGTTTAAACTAGTCCCCCAGTCTAACCCCCAAAACTTTAAGAACTTCTCAAAAATAAATTACCACCTACTAAGGAGTGGTACACCTAGTTTCCAAGCCCTCCCAAATCCAGAAAACAGAAGCCTATGAAGAGGTGTACACAAAAGCCCTGTATGGCCATATAAACAACTGCATAGTAATGGCAGTACCAGGCCAAAATAAACCCAGGTCAAACCGCAAAAACAAGTCACCCTGGTGGACCGCTGGTGTTAATAAGTCATACAACAAAAGAAAGAAAATCCAGTTAAGAAGAGGGAATGTGCACAACAGAGCAAGAAGTCTCTCAGTTGAAACAAGTGAATCAGGGAACTAGTCAAGTCTCTAAAAGCAGGCTTTGAGGTAAATGTTTCAGTTATGTAGCAGTCTTAAAGGCAAAACCCAACAATGTATAGATTTAGTTGTTGATGGCATCAACTATACTCAGCCAGAAGATATAGCAAACCTGCTGGCTGACAAATTCTGCTGAAATTCCACCTCCCCATCATCCCCAATTCTCCCCCAAGAAATACCCTCTGTCACTCCGTTGACAATTATCACCAGAGCAGGTTTCCACTACACTGTCTGAAGCTGAAAACATGGCTTTGATGGGGCCTGATGATATTCCAGGTTGTCTCTTTAACAGTTTAAATCAGGACTTATCAGGCCCATTAGGATGCCCATTTAACCACATCCTCCAGAATGGCTTTGTCCAAGCAGAGTGGAGTACAGCAACAGTCACCCCTCTGCATAAAAGAGGGCCATTTACTGACCTAGGAAATTAAAAACCTATAGGTCTGACTAGCCTTATATGTAAGGCCATGGAAAGAATAATCATGGATCTGATAAATAATGACATAGCATACCTACAAACACTGGACTCAATCCAATTCAGTTTTGTCAAGAGCAGGTAATGCCTAGTTAATTTGGTGGATTTCTTTGAGAAAGTCACTAAGGCCATGGATGAGGGTAAAACAGTCCATACCACCTACTTTGACCTGGCCAAGGCATTTGACACAATTACCAACTCAGGCATTATAAATAAACTCACAAAACTGGATGTAGATCCCTATGTCATCAGATGGATAGCCAACTGGCTCACAGACAGGACTCATGTGGTTAACGTGAGTGAATACAAATACAGCAAGGGGCCTGTGGTGTGGCACAGGGCTCAATACTGGGACAACTTCTGTTTAGAATATACTTCTCTGATGTTATGGCTAATGTGCAAAGCCTCTGGATGACAAAGTCTGCCAATAATTGCAATCTGGGGGCAAGCATTGAATCCCCCAGTGATGTAGATATCATTCAGGAGGGTGTAGATCAGACAAATGAGTGGTGCCAAAATGATGGCCTAAAACTAAATGTGAAAAATGCATTATCTTGCCCTTTGGGAAGTCAAATACCCCTGCAAGTTATAACATCAATAGCACACCCCTAAGAGTACACTCAGAGGTGAGAAATCTAGGTACACAGATAGATAGTAGCCTGAACTTTGACTGCCATGTGTCTACAGTGGTGAGGAAGTCCTTCTATGTGGCACAACATATAATTAAAGGTATGGCATTCACATCCAAAGAAATTATAGCCCCACTGTACTCAGCCCTCATTAGACCTATAAACAAGTACAATGCAGCATTTGGCCTGCACTTGACTAGGCACTTACAGCAGCTGGAGTGATCTCAGTAATTCCTCACAAAGAAAATGAAGGGTGTAAACAGCATGTCCTAAGTGGATAGACTAAAAGACCTACCCCTTTTCTCTGTATCCTACTGACTGTTAAGGGATGACTTATGCCTGACCTACAAGCAGAGTTGCCAGATTTCCGACTGGCCAGGTAGGGACAAAAAAAGTCTTTCACAGCAAGTGAAGACTAAAAAAAAGGTCTTCCATGCTAGGTCTTTAATACGGAACATCAGAGTTCCACATTAAACAAAAGTAGCTCTGTGTTTATTTATTTTTTGATTGGCCCAGGCCAATCAAAAATAAATAAACACGGAGCTACTTCTGTTTAATGTGAAACATCGCAGTTCCACATTAAACAGAAGTAGCTCTGTTTTGCGATTTTTTGATTGGCCCTTATACCAGTATACGGGCCAGTCAAAAATTGCTAAATACAGAGCTCCTTCTGTTTAATACGGAACATCACAGTTCTGCATTAAACAGAAGTAGCTCTGTTTTGCGATTTTTCAATTGGCCCGTATACCATTTTACGGGCCAATCAAAAATCGCTAAACACGGAGCTACTTCTGTTTAATGCGAAACTGCGATGTTCCACATTAAACACAAGAAGCTCCATGTTTAGCGATTTTTGATTGGCCAGTATGCCGGTATACAAAGCGGAGGCTGCCCGGAATTTAAACCGGCAGTGCGGGACTCGGGATCAGGCTGCTGATCCCAGGACAGTCCTGCTCAAATAGGGACGTCTGGCAACCCTGCCTACAAGGCACTCACAAATCTAGCCCTGATGGAATTGCTACACATCTGCAAGTCAAACATCACAAGGGTCACCCAATCTAGGGATCTAAACTTAGTTAGCGACTCAAACAAAACAAGCTGCAGAGACAGATATGTGTCTCACAGATTGCCCCTTCTTTGTAGCAGGCTTCCTATTCACATTAAGCTGACCCTTCCCTGTCCCTCTTCAAATGCAATTTGAGTCAATGGATGGGGAATCACAAATTCACATCTGGGGTATTGCCTGTGTTCCTTATGGACAGCAGCAATCTGTAAGATACTCAATACATAGGCCCAAATCCATGCCATCCCCAGACTCTGGAATAGACTGCCCATACATGTCAAGCAAAGCACCTCTTTGGCCCTCTTCAAAAGGACTAAAAAAGCACAAAAGTTCACAAACTGTAGAAAAACAAAGTCAGCACTCCTGGAACCACACACTTCAGCAACTCAAGTAAATCCTTGTAGTAAATGGCCGCAAAACACTTTGGGAGTGGTAAAAACACTTTAAACCAAAATAACAAATGAATAAGCGCTTTTGTCAAGAACCTTCTCAACCTCATCAGATAAGAGCGAATCCAGGAAACACTCAAGTACATCCTGCAAGAGCATTAATTAAGTAATTAACCAATCCCATCACACTGACTAAAAAGGACCTCCCTGAACTCATAAATATTCATGAAATGCAATCATAAAAATATTCTTAAAAAGACACTCTTTAAAACCAGCATTTAAATGACATTACCAACTGCAAAGATGCTGAAAATAAATACAAATACGCACTTTATTTGTCTTTTCGGCTTTTCTCGGTTAGGGTTTGCCACAGCGGAACTCCAGTCCGCTAATGATTGACAGTAGATTTTTATGGTGCCAAGTTGCCAGCCTGATGCCCAACCTTCAGCGAAGGCATGCCTATTCACACATGTCTTTCGAATGCCACTTGAACGTGGGGAGGATGCAGACTCCACACAGAAGGCACTCCAGCCGAGAAGCAAACAGGAGAACCTCTTGCTGTGAGGCAACAACGCTACCGCTGCACCACCGCAGCTATAAATACAAATACACACATAATGTATAAAATCTATAAAATAGTGTTTATATAAAAATGAAAGCATATATAAAAAATGTATATAAATATTTTTTATATTTTTTATTTTTTTAAATATTTTACCTTTCCATTGCTTTTAGTTTTAACAGGCAAGCAATGGAGAGTGAATCATTTAATCCTGGCTATTGCCCTGCATTTAGGTGGACCTGCCAGATTAATTCTTTCTTTTCCAAAAGCAGCCCCCATGGGTCACCTCTTTTATCCAAGTCAACAGTGTCCACAATGAAATATCTGAAAGAGTGGTCTGATTTTTCTGTGCAGCGTTTACTCAAGGCATTTGTGGATTTACCAAGTCTGATATCCCTTAAATGCTCATAAATTCTGTTTTTAAATTTCCTCTCAGTCTTTCTGATATAAAAACATTCACATGAGTTACACACTGCACAATAAACAACTATTTCAGTATGACAGTACACCTTCTTATTCACCTGTATTTTAAAACCATTCACCAAAATTCGTGGCCTTCCATCACAAAACTACACTGAGCACAGGAACCACATTTTTTCATAGACCCTGCATGTACAATTTTTCTGTTAGACTCTAAAATGCATTTCAAGTTCATCCCTCTCTTAAAAACAATATTTAGTTTAGTTCCAACACATTCTCTGATATCCCTATCATTAAGCAATATAGCCCAATTTTTGAATAAAATATCTAACACATCCTTACTGTTACTGTGAATAGTAGTAATAAAAGCGCATTTAAAATTTGAATTCTGTTCAACATTGGATTGGGTCAAGTCAGTTCCTACTCCATTAACCAAACAGCCATCAATGGGGGGCATGCCCTGGGCAGGTATCACCTCATAGTGACCTAACAAGGGTTTAAAAAAAACTCTTTCTCTTTTGTTGACCACCTTAATCATGACTTCATTAAGGAGCCATAACGGGTAACCCCTCTTGCAAAACATAGCTTTCAGATGGTCACACTCATCTAAGAAGTTATCAAACAAACTAACCATCCGGGCTGCCCTTACAAATTGGCCCTTTACTACCCCTCTTTTTTGTTTAAATGGGTGTGCACTATCAAAATGCAGAAAGCTGTTTGAATAGGTTGCTTTCCTATGAATTTGTGCTACAAAGGCCTTCAACTAACACTCTTTCATCAGTAAGACGTCCAAATATGCTATTTGTTCACTGTTAACCTCATGTGTGAACTTTAAAAAACTGGTTGTGCCATTGATATATTCTAAACATAGGGGGGATCTCTTTTCTTGGATCATTCCAACAAATAAAGACATCATCCAAGAACTGTGTATACAAAGTACAGAACTTAAACTATGGGGCATTTATTAAAAATCTCCTTTCCCATTCCAACATAATTATGTTGGCATACAAACCATCGCATGCTGACCCCATTGCCACACCTTCAATTTGTAAAAACAGTTCATTATTGAATAGAATGAAATTATTTGTGAGTACTAGTTCTAATAAAGTCTCATAGGTGTTAACCAGTGGCTGGGGAAGACCCTTACCCACCAAAAATTCGCAAAACCATTCCATGCCTATGGTATGCGGTATTACCGTATATAAATCTCTGACATCGATTGTGATGAAACTGACTGTTTCATCAAATTCTAACACATTAATCATTTTCAAAAAGTCCCATGAGTCCTTACATAGTAAAGGTTCATGTTGCACAAAGTCCTTCAATCTGATGTCCACGAATTTGGCTATAGGGTGGGTAATGGAGCCCCTTGCATCAACTATGGGCCACATAGGTGGTTGGTCTAAGTCTTTATGTATCTTGGGTAACCCGAAAATGACAGGGATCCTAGGCTGTGCTATACTTAAAAAATTAAATTCATCCAGAGAGAGACTACCTTCAGCGAATAAATCCTGTAAAACACTTCTCACTTTCTTATATGCACCATGTAGTTCATTAAACAAAGATTGCATGTAAGCTTTACCTGCTAGCAAACACCCCATTTTATTGTTGTAGTCCACCATGTTCATCATGACAATCCCATCCCCCTTGTCCAGTTTCATTATCCAGAGGTCCTTATTATCAGACAGTTGTCTTAACTTATTCATTTCATCCTGTTTCAAATTCCAGTTTTGATTTTTTTGCCATTTTAACATTTCTCATATCTAATTCACAATTTTTTTCAAAAAGCTGTAGTGAGGGATGAATGGGGGGGGGGGGGTAAGGGTACTGGATAATTTAATGGGATCCATGACTGACCTACAATCTTTAAATAAAACATTCAGATTCAATTTTCTAGTATACAACTTCAAATCCAATAATGCTGTTTCAATACTGGTACTTTTATCAGGAACAAAAGTCAATCCTCTAGCAAAAATATCACAGTCTGTACTGTCAATAGGTACAATAGAATAATTGAAAACTTTAAAGTCACCATCATGATTTAAAGAAATGGACAAACCAGGGGGAGCTGTATCAACTTCAGCAGACACAGCTAGTACCTCGTATAGGCATCCCTCCTGTTGCCCATCTGGTTGAATGCATATCCCCTGGCCCCTGTTGGCATAAAGGGGGGCCTATCGGTTGTTCTCTCTGTAATTTCGGTCCCTCAGTCATTCCGACCGTCTCAGTGGTGGAAATTCTTCCTCCCCTAAAAAAGTCTCAGTGGGGACCATATCCTCTCTAGGTTGTGCATGGTCACCCCAACTTTGGAATTTCGGGGGTTCAGGGTATGCAACATTTCTTTCATATTCAGATTTGTCACGCTCAATTTTATTTAATTTCCTGTTTTTACTGGTGTTTACCTGTTGTTCAATGCTTTTAAAAATACGCACATATTCAAAGTTATTAGCAGAGTGTGCAGTATTAGAAGTCAATAGTACATCAAGTTCTGTAGCTTCCTGTGCTAAACTTTGTATAGTTTTGTCATTATGCCTTATAACCAGTTCAATGTATTCAAACCTGTGCTGGTCAAATAAATGCAACAATTCTGATCAATGCTAGGGGCCTAAACAAGAAACTCCACTCCCTACAAGTCATTCTCAGTGTGGAGGATATTGATGTCTGTTTAGTGGCTGAAACATGGTTTAAAATACACCTTCATATTTTCCTTTGCTTGCTTTGTTATGTTGGTAAGATTATCAGTTTGGCATTGTCTAAAAAAGTACTATGGGGTGGGCAATGTCTTTGTCAATAATCAAAACCCTAGATGAGACAGATGCAAGCCATCTGTGGTGAAATAGCATGGTTTGTCAATCATATCCTCCTAGGCTGACAAATATTGGACCCTCTTTGAATGACACCAAAAACTAAGTTAGTTTCTCAGAGCTCTGCTCATGCACATTTGCAGGTTTTCTAGTGCCAGAGAAAGAAAGTTAGCATTTAAACTATATTATTCATCTTCTCTGTTTAAAAATTGATGTTGTGGTCAGTGCCACAAGCTACCCCTGGCTGCAGAGCAGTGTGCCCTAGGCAGCCTCTGAACACAATTTTCATTTGTGCTTTGGTACGTGTATTTAGCAGAGCAGCAGCATGGCTCCCTTTCATGAATTGGACTATTGTCAGAAGTGGGGACAATATTCCATGTGTACAAAACATATTATATGACTGCACACAGTGCTTGTGAATACATTTGCCCATTTTTAGTCGAGCAAGAATTTCTTTAACTTCTTGCTCGTACAGAACTTTAAAATGAAACTGTGTGGCACTGGAATGAGTCGTGGAAGTTATTTTTCCATGTGTTACAGTATTAAGTATGACATTTTTTTAGTAAGCTTTAAAGATGTCAGTTATAGTGTTGCTGCCTTAGTGAGGCACCAGGAAGAGGTATTTTTTGCAATGATATTCTTTTTTAAGAGTTAAGATGTTTGTTCTTATTGTGTAGTTCAGTGTCCCCACAGCCATATAGTACTGCTTGATGGTTTAATTTCTCCATGTCTTTTGGGTTTCTAATATCATTATGGTAATGGACCCCATTCATAAGTTAAAATATAATTAAAGATCATAAAATTAGTATTGTTTCAATCTTTAGTGTTAGCCAAAAGTGCTCTTCACAGCACCCGCAATGTGCCCACAATTGACTCTTTCTGCAATTCATATGGAGTTACATGTATCATTAGTGTATTTAAATATGACTGTAAATTCATTTTTATGAGACCCATTACTCCTACTATTATGGAAACTATCTGGGCATCCTTCTTGAGTATCCTTCTTCCAGGCTGCCATCTTTTCTGCCTGTAAATCCTGGTATTTTATGACTTTGTGTCTCTCTGTACATAAGACACTGTAATCACTGACTGTAGCAATTTCAATGATCAATGCACTTTTGTCTTCTTTTATGGACTATTATATTTGATTTTTTTGCATCTATGTTTTGAACCGTTGGTAATGGATGGTCCCATGCGATACAGACTTCACCATTCTCTATAATACTTTGTGACTCATGTTTCCAATGCTTCTCAGCTACTTCAATATTGTAGTGTTTGGACAATCCCTAATGTAACAGTCTTGCCATGTTGTTATGCCTTTCAATATGCAGGCCCTCTGCCATTAGTGTATCATACCCAGCAGCAAGATGTCTGACTGTTTTCAATTCTGTTTTATAGAACCTGGATTTGTCTGTTTCTCCCACATGCTCAATGGGCTTTGTAAACCATCACATATGTAGTTCAGTATCCTGGGCCACTAGTAATAACCTTTCAACTTTTGGTTAATATTCACCTCTCCTTAATCATTCCTACATCAGATCTTGATCAACATGAGCTTGTTCCAGGAGTTTTCTGTACTTGCAACTATATTTATAACTTTTTCACATTTCTTGCTTTCTCATCTGTTCCTTCTCTTTATATTCTTTCGTTATTTTTTTTGGCAGATTCAGTTGCTGGCTGATTTTTGTCTACTTCTTGTTTGATTTCCATTCCTGCTTGACACCGATGTTCTTCTGCTAAACTAAGGAGGGATGTCATGTTAGATTTGTTCTCTTCATATTTTAAAATTTTCACTATATTTGGATCTGGTGAGGACATCATATATGAATGCAGTCCTACAAATACAGTTTTGAAGAGGCCCACGCCTCCTTCATAATTAGGAAGATATAATCTTGGTATGCACACTGATTTTTATTTATCATTTGATAAGTGTGAAGCATTTTTCTTGTTTTTCTGCCCAACTGATCCAATACCTTTTTGTGCTAGTCATACCTCTCAACCTCTTAGGGCATGAAATCTGGATCAAGCCATAAATAATGGGGGGACAAAGGCCCAAAAATAGGGTTCTGCAAAAATCTGTATAGTTGAGAGGTAGTCAGTCACCCCAAAACTGTAAGTTAGTAAACGAATAGCAAATTTGTTTATAGCTTAGACTTTGTTGCTAGATGTCAGGGATGTTTTCAGTATTAATTTTAATCTTCTAAAGTATTCCTTACTCAGTTTTGTTCACATTTGTTCGTGTTTTATTGTCAGTCTTTCATCAGTTCCAAAATATTTCTACAATCCTTTCTGTTCAAGTTCCTTTATATCACATTCCTTTGCCAGACTGATATGTTCTGGTCTGTGTGGATGGGGTGATACAAAAATAAAATAAGCATCTGGTAACCTTTATAGTACTGTCACGTGTGTTTGTTACTTAGGTAGAATCATTATTGTATGCTGTCTCTTCAGCTACTTTTTTTTCATTTGTTTCAATTGTATTTTTACTCAAGTTAATACATATCTACATCTGCAGTAGATATGCTGACTTTTCTCAAGCTCTAAGGTCCTATTTGCAGTTGTTCTGAACATTAACTGCACACAGTAGAATGCTATTTACTTAAAACGAAAAGCGACATGTTCTGCTGTCTCAGTCATTAGATGTTTCCCTTTAGAAATTGTCAGACTTAGATTATTACAACTGTCAAAGAATGTGGTATTTTCTAGTATGTCAAAAATGTGTTTTAATTTCTATTACTAAGAAACTATTTTAATTTCTTTGGAGTAATATGGATTTTGCACTAATTTGTCTCAAACTGACATTACCATGATATTCCCTTCATGACATCTTTTTATGATCATACATACAAATCCCTAGTTATATTACCAAAAAAAAAAAAAAACAACAGGATTCAAAAAACATGGTATGCATTCCAGAACCAGTGAAGTATACAGGAATGTATAACAGGGACAGGTTTGATGGAAATAATAGACATTCATTGCAGCGTTCAGTTTCCCAAGCTGCTTGTCAATGTCATCCCTTATTAAAGAAACATTTGTGTGTTCATTTCTTTTAGTATGTAATCCTAATACCTTATTTTTCATCCCAAAGCAGAATGAACCATGAACATTAAAAGAAGCATCAGAGTAAACGGCTTGAGTGAAATATTATCTCAAAGGACATTGTTAGAATCGTGACTTTTATAGAACAATATAACTGCACTAAGAGTCACACTCCTAGTTCTCTGTGCAAAGCCATGCAAGTGACATAACGCACTACATAAGGGATTGTGATTCAGAAAGCTGTTTGTTCTGTAGAGAATACTAACAACTGTGACTTGTGTTTGTGTGTGACATAGGAAGTATTGAGACCAGCTATGTTATATGGGTTGGAGACACTGGCATTGACAAAAAGGCAGGAGTTAGAGCTGGATGTGGTAGAGTTAAAGATGTTAAGATTTGCACTGAGTGTGGCGAGGGTGGACAGGATTAGGAATAAGTATATTAGAGGGTCAGCCCAGGTTGGACGGTTTGGAGACAAAGCCAGAGAGGCGAGATTGCATTGGTTTGGACATGTGCTGAGGAGGGATGTTGGGTATATTGGGAAAAGGATGGTAAGGATGGAGCTGCCAGGTAACAGGAAAAGAGGAAGGCCTAAGATATGGTTTATGGATATGGTGAGAGAGGACATGCAGGTGGTTGGTGTGACAGAGCAAGATGCAGAAGACAGGAAGAAATGGAAACAGATGATCCGCTGTGGTGACCCCTAACGGGAAAAGCCGAAAGAAGATGATGAAATTCCTCTAACTCATTAATTATCATTTAATGCTATATACTCCATATATATGACAGCCTCCATTTTCAGCTTTAAAATGTAGCTTTTTATACACACACTGAAATAAGTACTTCCAGGATTCTTTAATACATATCTCAGATTGATACTAATTTGTTTAGGCATTATGCTCTTTCCATATGGTATCATTTTACCAAGCTGTTTTATTTAGAACTGTTGAACAATTTCTTACCTCAAAAACAGGAAACAATATTTAGATAAATTAAGCCCAGTCTGCTATAATGTGAACTAAGCTATTTAGAAATTAGGTGCCTAGCTATAATCTACACATTGTCCATATAGGAGTATTCAAGGATTTGTATTTGCCTGTTGCCAGGTAGATCGTATTATGATAAACCCATTATGCAGGTGACATTTCAGTGTACTGCTATGGGCAAAGCCAGGAGTTTAGTAAAATTAAGCAATGTGTTTCAATATTTTGTAGCTCCTTTGGACTGTGTAGCTAAGTTCCCTGAGTCCACTTCCTTATGTAAAGCTAATTGTAGAGCTATAGCAAGGGAATTAGTAGTATTATTTTCAACACTAGGGATATCTAAGGAAATACTCATTGACTGGGGGGACTCCGTTTATATTCAGACTAATGCACCAACTTTGCCAACACCTTAAAATAAAGTAATTAAAAACCTCACTATACCAAAATCAAATAGATGGATTAGTGGAGTGATTTAACAAAATATTACATTCCATGCTGAGGAGGATTCCCAGGACAGTGGCTAGCTGAAAAGCACCCTAACTAGACCTCTTCCAGTAAGAAATATGTGGAAGTTTTAAAAAGTTGGTTAAAAATTACAGATTTAGGAGGCATTCAGCTATTGGCTAGCAGATTAATTCTTTAAATGTCAACAAAGGAAAAATCTGGGAAAATAAAACGTCAACTAGAAAAAAAGAGAAGAAAATGTTCTGAATGGAAAGAAACTTGAGGATGATCAGAAGGAAACAGATGCGTGTACAGCACCAATGCAAGAGATGGCTATGGCTAAACTAAAAGAAAAGAATAGAGCCAGTACAATTAGAAGTGCTTAAAATAAGTGAGACTTTGGAAGACTATATAAAAACAAAACAAAACAAACAAAAAAAAAATAGAAAAATATTTGTTTCCATTTTTGACCGGGTAGGTGGGCAGGTCAGTTGACCCTTTTCAGCCACAACCTGGGCTCACAAAGAACACAGAAAACATACACTGAATTCATTTAAAGTTGTGAGCACAATGCAACAGTGACAGTACAACTGCAGTAAGAAACTTTGCAGTAAAACTTTAACAATTAAGAAACAGCAATAAAATGTGCAGTGTAGAATAATATGTAGTATTTACATTATCAACAGAATATCTGTATATATATATATATATATATATATATATATATATATATATATATGTATATAAAGAGAGAGAAAGAGATACACGCGCGCGCGCGCGCACACACACACACACACACACACACACACACACACACACACACACACACACACACACACACACACACACACTAGTCTGATATACTCCTATGTTTGAAGAGGTCAGAAATATTAATGGACACCGAGGCATTAAATGAATAAATCTTTTCAGAAAATGGAAGATGTAGAGGACAGACCATTAAGACAAAACATAAGGCTTTCTGCAATATCAGAGAAGAAGCCAAGACTCATACTGGTTAAACTGCAATCATACAAGCAGAAGGAGAAGTTTCTGACAAAACTATGGCAAAAGGGCAAAAAGAGAAAACATTGAAAATTGGCTATGCCAGACAACTGTTGAAAATGTCTTTGCAGTTTACACTGCACACAAGAGAGCTTTTTTAACACAAAAGAGAGTTTATTCAGTCATTAGAAGTTGTGATACTGGGGGTAAGATTCAAACTGCTTTTCTAGAAGGGTCAAAAACATATATGGAGGCAGATCTGGCTTTGGAATTGTAAAAAAAAATGACCAGACAATAGATTTGCAGTCAGTAAGGTAAAGAGGACTTTGTTTCTAAATTCTACACAAGTAGCAGGGGTCCAAGAGAAAGTTTGTCAGTGAAATCTTTTCCATTGTTTCAAAAGATAATGCTTCCATGGCAGAAAGAACCCCAGAAATGGACCAAACACTTGGGAAAAGCTTGGATTTAAACCAGATGCTGGTACTGCAAGAAAGTGAGGAACAGGAAGACAAATAGAAAAGTGAATTTATGGAACAATAACGTAAACTATTGGACCCTATGTGAGTTGCTTGAACTAGTGAGAAAGCTTAAAGAACGAGTCTTGTTTTGTGTCAGTCAGGAGAAGCTGGGATGTGAATGAGATGCTGATATGGTGAGAGGGTGAAGACTATGCAGAGACTTATAATAAAGAGAACGTGGTAAATAGTGCAGGGTAATCTATAAGATACTCGGTGCACAGGCACAAATCCATGACATCCTCTTGCCCCTAGGGGCCATATATTGTGTAAAGTTGAATTATATTGGCTAGGCTTATAAGAGCTATTAAACAGTTAGCCTAGTAATCTCCTATGAGCCTCTGAATTGTTAACTTCATCATGTGCTGTTTATTTTAAAATGTGTGCAGAAAAAAATGTGAAAAAAGGCACTCGGACTTTGAAAACAAATGAATGAATACTGAACTACCTGTGGCTGCACCAGAATTGTAAGTCAGGCCAATTGTAGAATATAACAAAAGAGAACACCAAACTTCCGAACAGGATACAAAACAGCTTCCAGTTTATTTAGCGCTTTCGTCTCTGAAAATTCTGAGACTTCATCAGAATAAACCATAAACACATGCCTATGGTTACATAATACTATTAATCAAACAATTAAACACATTTAAATAAATAAGACTTTTTTTTAAAAAACTTGAAGAAAAACATACAGTTCCATAAAAAATATTTTCAGAAGGCAGAACCATATCTAACTAACCAAAGCCTTTGTTTTTAATATTGGTGAAATTGAAATGTTTTCGTTAATGTGAGGTTCTACAGTCACATTTAATTCAAGTTGCCATTTGAGTTCACTACATTCTATTTGAAGTTCCCACTATCCCCCTCTAGTGGTCTTCTGAATAACTTCCAAAATTCCAAACTTGAACTTAAACTGCCTGCATTTAATTGAATGTTTATATAATGCATTATTTTCGTTATGACTTCTAATAGCACAAGTATGTTCATAGATGCGTTTTCTCAATGATCTTTCTGTTTTACCAACATAATAAAAATTGCAGGATGTACACACCGCCAAGTATACTAGTCCTTTTGTAGCACAATTACTTGAAATATAGTAGGTTTTGTGATACAAGGTAAAACACACTATGCTCCTTCAAAAATATAATTACATTGTGCACATTTGCCACATTTACTAGTGCCCCTGTTGTTTAATGTTTGAATGTGGGCAGTGTGTTCAAACAAATATTTTAAGTTTTTCCCCATCTTGTAAACAAATTGTGGCTGTCCACCTCCGCACTTAACAGGTCACTATTAGTAGTAAAAATTACCCAGGTTCTTTTCATAATGTCCTTAATTTCTTTGAAACCTTCACCATATGGTAAAATCATAGGGTGACCGTGGCTCACATCTCCTTGTGGTTTAAAAAAATTTGCATTTTTTTCACCTATACCTAGAATAGGTTTAAATCTTGCACCCCATTCATGTGCTACCTCAAGGCTAGAATTCAATATTAAGTCTCTGGGGGTAGCCTCTTTCCAAAAAAAAAAAAAAGTGAAATAATGTTAAACATTTCATTCTTGAAAATCTCCCAACTAAAACTCATACAGGCTGCCCTTACTAATTGGCCCTTAAAATATTTTTTTTGTGTGTTTGGGGTGGTGGCTCTGGTATTCCAAATAATTATTTGAAAAGGTTTCCTTTCTAAATATTTTGGAAACAAAAGAATGACTTACAAGATCCTTAACTAAAGTGACATCCAGGAAGTTAATAACAGAATCCGAGAAAGGATTTGTGAATTTTAAGGAAGCTGGAAATATTTTCCAAATAATCCCTAAATTCATTCATGTCAGTCACATTTTCCTTCCACAGAATAAAAATTTCATCCAAAAAACATAGGTATATAACCCACATATTTTGAAATCTAGGAATACAAATGTTTTTACGTTCCCAACTGTACATTACCAGGTTGGCATAAATGGGGGCACAACTGACCCCCATAGCCACACCCTTTATCCGTTTAAAGGAGGTACCTTCAAAAATAAATAGTTATAATCTAGTATTAATTCCATAATTTCAACTGCAAAGTTTACCATATTGTTGCTTAAACTAGTAAGCTCTGTTATGACTTCCCTAAAAAGTTTAAGCCCCTGAGTGTGGGGAATATATGTAAAAAGGTCCACCACATCAAAAGTTGAGGAAAAACATGTATCACTGAACATTTTTTTTTAATTCTGGATAGGAGATCACATTAATCTTTCAATATAAATTCAACAGAAAAAAATGTCTTTTTAAATAACCTGTCTATAAATACACCAAGAAGGTAAGTAGTACTCCCTTGAGCTGCAATAATCACGCTATAAGGGAGATTCAAAACATCTTTATGAACTTTTAGAATTCCAAAAGCTTGTGGAATTACCGGATGTTCATTCCTAAGAAAATCAAATAGTTGTTCAAAAATCACTCCTTGAAACAATACATCTTCCAGAAACCACTGTATTTTTCTATGAGCTATCATGACTTCATTATAGGACACCTCTATATTTGTTTGTATCACAGAGTATTTCCAGCATATGTGTGCTATAATCTATGTTATCAACTAAAACTACCCCACCCCTTTGTCTGGTTTCATAATTCTGAATGTATTATTAATTCTTAACTCTCTCAAAATATTAGTTTCTTGTTTTGCTAGGTTGTATAATTTCCTTTTTCTTTTAGTTAACAAAGCATACATTTATTTGGAACAAATTTGTTCATATGATGTAATAGTGGGGTGAATCGGGGGGTTAAAAGTGTTCTTCCTTTTAAATAAGTTGCCCCCACCCACACCCCCATTTATAAACCTCAAGTATCTCTGTTCTTGAAACAAAAACTGAAAATTTACTTTTCTAGAGTATAGTTTAGTTTCAGTCAAAATGTCTGGTAAAGTAACTTTAAAACAAAGAACAAACTTGCCATTTTTTCTTAAAAAGAGAAAAATGTGTCTTATTAATCTGTGTTTCAGTGTAATTAAAGATGTTGAATCCTTGTGAACACAATAATTTCCCTCCAAATAACTCTTTAATATTTTCATTATTTTCTGAACTACCTTCACTGTTAAATAAAGATACAATGGCTTGTTCTAGTTGTTGTTCCTCTCCCCATTGTTGTCTCCTCAGGTTGCTCCTAGTGCCCTTAGGTGCTGGGGTAGGTTGAAAAATATTATTGTTGTTAGCATTATTTTGTTTGTTTCTCTTACCTATCCATAGAGAGGTGTTTAAATGGGTCAAAAAACTGTCATAAATCTAGTCAAAATGTTGGGTGGATGAGAGAAGCCCTGTCCTGTGTGAGTGTGTCCACTCTGTGAGGAAGTTTTTTGTAATTGTTCCTGGAGAGGTGCATGAAAAGAGAGAAATAGTGTTGTTTGCTCCGTCAGGGGTTTACCAATAGTATGTCTGGTAAGTCCTTCTTTATCTTCAGTAAGACTGTGGATATCAGAGTTCAGGGGGTGGCCATCAAAGAACATTCCTCTCCATGGGATAAAAAGGCATCTGTTTTCCAGACCTTTTCACAAGGAGTCCTGGAACAAAATTATTTAACTGTTTCTTGTGACAGGAAGGAAGCAGATTTACTTGAGGAGTTCCCAAACAGGTCTCTGGAAGACTTGTGGGTGTAACAACAGTCATGAAGGTCTGTCCTGGTTTTTATTAGTGAATCTGCTATTATGTTCTTTTCTGACATAATACAGATTCACTAATAAAGGAAAAATGTAGGAAAAGATTGTGCTGAGTTGCCAGCTAACAGGCCACGTGGATAGTCTACATAGAGAGTAAGACCTTTTTTCACCTTGTTTGTTTATGTACTGCTTAACTGTGGTGTTGTCTCTTATGACTGACAGTAGCTCAGGTGTCCATAGTTGATTCAGCCTACTGACAGCCTTTATCAGGGCCATCATTTCTTTGAGGTTTATCTGTTTGTGCCTTAAATGAGGCTTCTGTATATCCTGGACTTTGATACCTTCAGAAGCATACACCCATGCAAAGTCTAAGATATCTGTTTTAACTTAATGAGTAGGACTGAGGAGAGAAAAGGGAGATCTGTATTCTGTCAGGCTACATTGACCCACCAGAAGTGTTCTTTTTTAGTGAATTCATGAATGGACTAGAAAAGGATATATGATGTTTTTGCTGGATCCAGACACATTTCAGAAACTACTGATTTTTCCTTATTTGGGGTCCATTTTAAGGAATCATGAGTACAAATGAAGCCACATAACCAATAATTCAGAGGAATTGTCTTGCTGTGGAACTGCTCTGCTGATCTAGATTTAGGAAAGGTTGATGGTGGAAGGAAACTTTCTCTGGAAGGAGGTAAGCTGCCATCAGGGAGGTATCTAGAAGGAATTCTAGAAGGACTAACCTATTATAAAGCACCATGAAAGACTTTTCCAGATTTAACTTGAAACTTAGACTGAATAGAGTTATAGAAAAGTGAATTGATTCCAGAGTGTCTTGAGTGGTAGTAGCCAGAATGAGGCAGTCATCCAGGTAGGGGCAGATGTGAATTCCCTGAAATCTGCAGCTGCCAGACATTTTGTGAGTATGCTTGGACTGACAGAGAGACCAAAAAGCAAATAGATAAATTGAAAGTGTAACTCCAAAGCAAAGAATCTTCAATAACATCTGTGGCCTATTGTGAATAGGGATGTGAAGTTAGGTATCCTTGACATTTAGAGTAGCTAAGAAGGCCCTGAGGGAAAGAAGAGGAAAAAGAAGAGTTAAGGGTAGTTGTTTAAACTTTAGGTAAAGGAGAAAAACAACTGCCCACTTAAGTCCAATGATACTATCAAGTCACTTTTAAACAGCATGGATTCTGGACTGGCTAGATCACAAAGACAGCATGCACTACAGCCACTTACAGATGAGATCCTTCTCAACAAAGACGAAGGAAACCTTTCAAGAGCACTTTTCATTAACTTTACCAAAGCGTTTTATCTTACTGACAACCTCCTCCTCCTTCATTCCCTCTAAGACATTAGAATTAGCTACAACACCTTCACCTGGTTCCAAGACTTCTTAACAAACAGGTATTTCAGAGTCAAAACTGGCTCATCCTTATCACCTCCAGCACCTCTTACCAAAAGCGTGCCTCAGGGCTCCATGCTTGTCCCATTGTTTTTTTTTAATATTTATTAACAAACTACCTTCTGACCTCCCTAACCTTCCTATCACTCTTTATGCTGATGACATGGTTATCCTTTGATCCAACTATTCAAGCCAAGCTTCTGTGTGACCTCCACTCCCTTAATTTTTGGCTAAATAAAATATAAGCTACTCCAAAACCCCTCCAAAACAAAAGGTATGGAAATGGAACCACACAAAAGCTGAAAATAGAACTCCTAAAAATCTCATAATAGCATATCTGAATTGTACCCTTATAGAAGCAATCATATCCTTGAAATACCTAGGTTTATGACTGGACTAATCACTTCACATCCATGAGGGAACAGCTGACATAATGGTTAAGATGTTTACCCCACACACATGATGAACAAGGTTTGATTCTCACCTTTGGCTAGGCTCAAAATGACCTACAAGAGCAGTTAATCCAGTAATTATTTATGAACTATAACCGCATTGAAACTACCAGGAAAAAGATCAACTTTCTTTTATTCTAGTACTGGAAAATATCTCAGTTTCTTTCTAGACCAGCTAGTGTTGCAATAGACAAAGGAATCCCTCTTATTCTATTTGAATATGGTCTCCCCAACATAGCCACAGCATCTACAAAACCAACCATCCCCTCTACAGTACACTGAAAATAAAATCTGCTGATTTATTTCCAGCTCCCCCTCAGGAACACCACTTTCTCTAAAGCAAGATGGCTTGTAGTCACTTACAGAGTGGAACAATTCATAGGATCTCCTCTTTTCAAACTCCTTCAACCAAGTGCTTCCTGTCTCTTACTGTCTTACTGTCATAATCTATAATAAAACCACCCATGCAATCTCTGCAACTTCTCCCAATTAATTAATTCACTTTAGATGTCCGCAAACTAAACTACTCTATACTGACCACTTCTTCTCCAGTCTTGCACTGGAACTCTGATGACCCTCCCTCCCCCCACCTAAAAGGAATCTTCTCTTCCCAGCTTTCAGAGCACAACTCAAAAGGTGCTTTCATCAAAAATCTGACTGCAAGTGCTTTTTCCACTGGACACATCACCTAACTTCTCTCTCTCACCCACATCATATGTACTTCCATCCTCTGTTCATAGGTTTATAGGTTCATAGGTAGGTACTAGGCTATTGGTCCTAGGGCCTATAAAAGCCTAGCCAAATAGTACCCTGGCTTTCGCCACCCAAGAAAATTATTTTCCTGTGCCTCTGGTCTCACCTGTTGCTAACCTACCATTTTGCTACTAAAGTTAAGCCATCTTTCTTTTTCTCTTGTTAATAATATTTGCTCATTGTTTCAATTATCCACCGGACTCTGTACCTTATGTGATTAATCTGTGTTTGCTAATTGGCTCTGTTTTATTTTTTGTGATCAGTGTACTATGCTGGTAAACTAACAAACAAATAAATAAATAAAAATATTTACAGCAGATAGGTTTAAAACTGGTTTTCTGGTGCGCTCATTTTGGGGTACTAGAAAAATTCTTGAATAGAAGCCTTTGCATTCTTTTGATAGATGGACTGGCTGTATTACTCCTTGGGATAACATTTCTGGGAAAACAAATGAGTTTGGTTCTATGGTGGAGAGAGAATTCAATACTGAATTGGAGAAGATACCCACTGACATTTGAACCTATGCCAAATTGTTTACAATACACAAACATCTGTTCTTATCTGTCTCCAGACATGTAAAGAGCAGGAAAGATTGCCTGCAAGCCTAAAAGGATGACTGGAATGGGGAGATAATCATCCAATTGTCAAGTAGCCTGAATGTTGGGTTGGTCAGATGCTTTCTTATGAACCCCTGGGATCCTTTCCATATTTTTCTGGCTAAAGACTGAACCCATAACATCAATGGTTGTAACACTGAAGCATAGAATTGAGCAAGGACTGTCTTAGCTAAGATTGCAGAACAGAGGGCATCAGGGATGTGTCCCTTTCCCCACGGTGATGCAATCTTGGAGTTGGTATATATAAATAACAGGGGTTTGGGAGCAGGGTTGCCAGATTTCCAGCAACCCAGGTAGGGACAAAAAAAAAATAGAAGGTCTCTCACGAAGTGAAGACCAAAAAAAAAAAAAAAAAAAGGTCTTCGGCAACTGAAGACCAAAAAAAAAAAAAAAAAAAAAAAGGTCTTTAATGCGGAACACAGCATTAAAGAACTGAGCTAGCTCACTCTGCTGTTGCACAAACACTGAGCTTCGTGTTTAATGCATTGCAGTTCTGATTAAACACGGCTCGGTAGTTTAGCAATTCTTGATTGGCCCGTATGCCAGGTATACGCCCGTATGCCAGGTCAATCAAAAAAAAAACAAACAAAGTGGAGGCTGGCGGGATTTACCCGGCGGGCGGGACTCGGGATCAGGCTACTGATCTCGGGACAGTCCCGCCCAAATAGGGACGTCTGGCAACCCAGTTTGGGAGACACACTGAACCCCCCACAAGGGGTACAGGAAAGTTTGCCCCAATGCAAAAAAATTGATTTTATTTTTTTTCCAATTCACTGTTTTGGCCAACAATGTTATCAGCTTGATCTTTAGTCGTTCAACATTGTGGCCATTCAACAATTGGTTAGGGTTCTGGGTTGAGGGGGGATGAAGACATTTTCTTATGAAAGAAGGATTTTATCTATTTATTTATTTATTTATTTGTTTGTTTATTTAACTTTTGTTAACCAGGAAAGTCTGACTAGAACAGAGCCTATTTTCAGTGGAGGCCCAGGGAGAAACACTCCAGACGCATGGGATCCATTCCCCTTTTTGTGTGTGTGTGTGTGTGTGTGTGTGTGTGTGTGTGTGTGTGTGTGTGTGTGTGTATGCTTGCACAATGAGCATGTTTATGTGTGTGTGTGTGTGTGTGTGTGTGTGTGTGTGTGTGTGTGTGTGTGTGTGTGTGTGTGTATGTCTCCTTACCATTTTTTTTTTCTTAAATTACTGCTTAGAAGATTCCTGCTGAGAAGGATTGAAGTGTTTACAAAAGAAAGGCCTAGGGCTGGAAGGATAATTTCTTTGGTACTTATGAACAAGAGATAAAAAGAGTTGTATGATCCCCTTACATCAAATTTCTTCTTTTTTTCTAACTTTTTAAATACCTCACTAGAGGAATTTCCAAAAAAAGTCTTTATCAGAAGAAGCATTTAAAATCTGGGTCTTGACATCTTCAAGAAGATTTTGCAGCCTGTCCCTGTCATTCCTGCACATCACTGTGTTTGCAGCAGTACCTCTGGATATACCATCCACTACATCATATGCATGGTAACTTGGAAGGTAGAACTGAACATATTTAGCAAACTAGACTCAGTATCAAAACTTGGTAGGCCTGAAATAGATTGCTGCATGCCAGCAAAGATGGAAAGCAAATATTTGCCATGTGAGTTTGGCAGTTAATTGCTCTAAAGGCTAACATGGAAGAAGCATGCAGCTTCTTCCCAAACCTGTTAAAATCCTGATTGTCTGTTTCAACAGAGATGGGGTTTAGCTAAGGGAAAATGTTTTGAACAGCTGTTCTTATCCAGAGAAATAACAGTCAAGTCAATAATGGTGTTTCTGAAAAGAAACTTGTGAAATTCTGGAACTTTTTTATAAAGTCTTTGTTTTCTTTGGAATAAGGGATTGTGAATCAGGAGAAGGAGTGTTAAAAGCATTCTAATGCTCCAGGAACTGGAGGAATAGCTAAAGACTTTGGGGAATTTATACTAAGCACTCATAATATAGTTCAGAGACCCAGAAATGTCCTTTCCCTCACATTTAAAGAAATCTTTCATTTTAGAAATTGTATCAGAGAATGAGATTTTTTTCTTTAGGACAATCTGAGACCCTGATGTGCTCAGGTTCTGACTCACATAGGATAGGAAAAGAGAGCAGTGAATCATAGTCAATCCCTTCCTCATCTGATTCAGAGATGACCTATAACCTTCTTATCAGAATAGGAAGGAGAATAATTCCTTTTAGCACAGGTAGACAGTGACACTGGAGGGGCAGCCACAGTGGTGCAGTGGTTAGCGTTGTCACCTCACAGCAAGAGATTCTCCAGTTCGAACCTCGGCTGGGGTGCCTTCTGTGCAGAGTCTGCATGTCCTCCCTGTGGTTGCATGGGCTTCCTCCGGGTGATCCGGTTTCCTTCCACATCCCAAAGACATGCTGTAGGTGGAATGGGCACTCTAAATTGGCCCTAGGCATGAGTGTGTGTGTGCGTGTGTGTGCCTTCTGTGGAAAGTTGGGTGCCGGGCTGGCAACTTGACACCGTAAAACTCCACTGCCAATCATGAGCGGACAAGTGATCTGCTGTGGTGACCCCTAACTGGGAAAAGAAGAAGAAGACAGTGACACTGGAGTGGAGGATTGAAATGTCTTAAAAAGCTCTTGAGCAAAATTATACTAGCATTCTTAATAGCCCTTCAAAATGCAGAGTGTAGGAAGGAGGGTAAATGTTTAGTTTTCTCTGACTTTTTCTTAGGGGAAGAATCAGATGTCTGGACCTCCATCAATGACCCTGTAACTTCTTCCCTAACAGGACCTGATGGATCCCTCCTTACCTGCAGTAAGAATAAAAAGGGGTTCTCCCTTCCTGGCTAAATCTGCCTGGGGTACAGCCTGACTGGACATGCACTGTTCTTAGGCCTTAGAGATTTCCCCTGGAGACTCACCAGAGGCAAAAGGTAAATCAGACTGATCATCTGAGGGCTGAGAAACTACTTCAGAATAACCATCTATCCCAGACTACTGAAAAGAGGTAGACAGAAACAGATGTGTCTCTTTTAGAAATCTCTTTGGATAACATTATCATTTTGTTTACCTGAGATGGAATACCTGAAGGAAAGTGAGACTAGTGAATGTTGTACCAAATCTGTGAGACATCTGTTTTCAAGAAAGTCTCGAGAGATTTTGCATATTTCTAACCATTTTCTGGATAAATGATAAGCAAATTTCACAAGCTCTAACACTGTGATGCTCTCTTAAACAGGCAACACTGGCATGTGGAAGTTGTTTTAAAGTATTTGCCTACCACATGCACATTTGCTTTTCATGACCAACATATGCACAAATTGTAATAACCATTCTACAGAAAAAAGGAAAGTTTCCCAATAGGGTACTTATATTTCCAAAAACCAAATGAAGCCGACCACTGATACTTGCACCACTAAGTTAACGAGATGTTAGGCTAACTATACCAACAGCAAGACATTTCTGAATTTTCGTAAGTTTGTATGTCTTTCTTATAATGGCACACTTACATGCTTGGAGTGGATGTATACTATTTTACCACTATTGCTGTGCAGTGATCACGGGGTTATAAAGATTAATTTATTGCTAGATAATCCTGCCAAACTGAAATCTAAACCAATGCACAGAAGGTTAATTACAGAGTATATGAAAGCAAAACAGTCACTATGTAAAACTAATTGGAGTGAGGTGTTCAATGGAAAAACTGCAGATGGAATGTGGAAAGTTTTGCAAGATAAACAGAGTGCAAAAAATCAAAAAAATGTTTAAAATGAGGATTTAGGCATAAAACGTCAGAGGAAAATATTTCCATAAAAATAAGATACCTAATTAAGGTGAGAGATAAAAAATATAAGAAATGGAAGAGAGGTAGAACTGCAACTTTGAAAAATTGAAATAAACAAGCTGGACAAATAAACAAATTAAGCATAGTGTGAGACAAGATTGAGAAAATTTTGAAGAACATTTATGTAAATATATTGAGCATAATAAGAAACCTTTTTAATAGATACATAAGATGTGAAAGGAGTAAAGGCATACAAATTGATAAACTGTGTGCAGATTCTAAAATTTATTCTCAGACGCAACCGATTATAGATGCATTTACAAAATCTTATAAAAAACAGTTTGACTCCACAAAGGGGGTGATAAGTTATCCTAGTGACATCCAGGTAACCTCACGTACTGGAATCAAATCAGATTGTATTGAAAAAGAACAGTACAAACTGTTTCAAATAAAGCACAGAGAGGAGAGGAATTAGTGATAATGACCTGAGAGCACTTCAGCAAGAACTTAGGGTCCATTATATCTATTATGTGATAGGTGAAATAAATATGGGGAGATTCCTCGAGATTGTAGACATGCACATATTAAACCTGTCTTTAAGGGAAAGGGGAGTAGGACAAATCCACAGTCATACAGACTCTTAAGTCTACTTTCATGTTGTGTAAAATAATGGCGAAGGTAACATTGGAAAAGTTATTGTCAGAGCTGGAAAGGTTTGGACTTGAAACCACATATCAACATGCATATGTTGAAAATAGATGTATTGCCACATGTAACATGATGTTCTATAAAAATATAATAACAGCTATGCATGACAAATTGTGTTGTAATGTAGTTTATATAGATTTAACTTCAGCATTTGACATTGTCGTACACAAAACACTACTCAATAAACTAGAACAACTAGGTATCAATGTACTCTTGATAAGATGCATAGCTGCATGGCTTACAGATAGGGTATGGCATGTATCATACAGCAATTGGACAGGTGAAATTCTTGGTTGCAGACAGGGTGTCCCACAGGGCTCTGTTGTAGGTCCTTACTTGTTTAGACTGTATCTTTCAGAACTTTTTCATTTGAGGTATTCTACAGTCTCTATGCTGATGACCTGAAATTGGGTCAACTGATTACAAGTGTTACAGATAAGGCATGCTTGCAAAATAACTTGACCAAATTGACCATTTGGGCACAGGAGAATAATATGTTGATAAATTAATCAAAAACTAAGCATATGAGATTTGGAGGACATAAATTAAAAGGTGAATATCTGATACAACACACAGTGATTGAAACTGTAGATTCGTTTAAGGACCTGGGCATATGGGTAGATCCAGCTTTTGAGTTTTTCTATTCATATCAACCCATTGGGTAAAGATAGTTATGGAACTATAGGTTGTATGAAAACATTTATAATGTCTAGGAAATCAGAAATGGGGAAGTAATTGTTTATTAGTTACATTAGACCTAAACTTGAATATGGAATAACAATATGAAAACCATATAAGAAAACAAGGATGAGTAAACTGTAAAGCGTACAGTGGGCTTATACAAAGGGCATCCATGGATGTGAAAATTTAAGTTATTATGAAAGACTAAAATATCTGAACTTGTACAGTGTCTCTTACAGATATTTAAGAGGATATCTTATTCAGGTATGTAGGGCATTTAGAGAGAAGTATCTCTGGGAATGTTTAGGGTTATCAAAAAGTGCTAGAGAATCAGCAGACAACCTATGCAGAATATAGGGGTCCACATGGAATGATGATAAATCACCAAGCAAAGGAGAGTAATATTGATGGAACTGAATTTGTACTAAAGTCTTACTGAGTACCTTCACAAGGCGGACCCTGTTTTCACAAATTCTCACCAAGATGACACTGATATATAGACTGTATTTTATATACCATATATCATGGACAGAAGTAGATTAAAAATAAAAAGGTAGCTGGGTAGACAAGACACAGGATAAAATAAGTGCCCAGTCTTGACTGGAAAAATGGCAGTGTAGAATCCTTAAGGCACAGACACATTCCTACAATGGGGCTAGGACAGGCCCAGGGGGAGGGTAGCCATCTGTTGTAGAAGGAATTAGCAGTCCAAAAAAAATCACAAAAACTGATAGGTCAAAAAAGAGCCATACAGACGACAGAGTGGACTGTTGAGGATAAGAAAGAAATTATGAATTGTTATTATTATGCAAGAAGCACAGAATTTCCAGACAGAAGATATACAAAAAGATAAAGAAAAAAATTAGAGGAAAGAAAAATACTTCCACAAGAAAAACTGTCAGAAATTTCAAATACAGATTTGTATTCATTAATGCAACAGATCCCTGAAAAATGCTATGTAGACCAAGAAACCTTGGGTTGTTTGGAAAAAGAAGCATCTGAGGAAGTGCAAAAATATAAAGAACAAAATCTAGAGATTTTTAAAAGGTATAAAAAATAAATATGGACATGGGAAAGAAAGAGAGATTTGTTATGGTGCAATATTTATACAAAGAGAAAGGGAAATTAATTAACACAAGAAAGACAGCCTGAAACATATTAAAAAAGAAATAGAGGCAAAGGCATCCAGACATGGAAAATTTTGCAACACAAAAAATAAGACAACAAAGAGGAAAAGTAGAAAAGAGGATTAGTAATGGAGAAGTTAACAAAATAGAAACTGAGATTATGGATTGCTTGTGAAGTGAAGGATTTAGTGTAGAAAACAACACAATAGGATAGAGCAATGGCCACCCAAATAAAGGGAAACCAGTGGAGTGGGAAACATCTGATCAGTTGCCAAATGAAGATACTTTGGAGCCTTCCACAGGAAAGCAGTACAAACATTCAGTTGAAGTTGGACAGCAAGGGAAGGAACAGGAAACTGTGGCAACTGTGATGCAGTCAATGTGGTGGAATGATCGGCCAGCGAGTTCCCATATGAAGGAGCAACGGACAAGACAGGATGAAACTGAAGAGACTGTGGCACAGGAAGATGCTCTAGAACTTTTTGTAGAATGCCCACAGGAAATGAAAAACAAAGAATATGCCCTCATTTTAGAAAAAAATGATCTAACAGATCAGTTGCTTGATTTAATAGGGATGGACAGACATATTAAAATCAATGAAAGAAATAGACTACAGAAGGTCAATAAAACCCAAAAAGGTAGAAGTCTGGTAAAACAATTCAACACAGTAATTAAGACTGTCCATAGAGATTCATGTGATATAACAGAAGTAAATAGGATGTATTACTGTGCAGCAAATTTAATAATAGATTATGGGCTGGATTCATGAAGGCCTGCACGGAGTCTTAGAGTAGAGTAAGACTCCATGCAGCCATCATGTCCGATGAGCGATCCAGGAACAGCCTGTAGGGGCGTGTAAGGTCTGGGATATGCAAATTACCTCAATTGCAGGCAAAAGGCATGCAAATGAGATAGATTTGCGATTCAGGAAACCCAAACCTGTCCGAGTAAGAGCTATGTTATTTGCAGAAATGTACTCAGTTGACAACTGAGTACCGTTCTGCAAATAGCAAAACAGAGCCATGACAGCTCCAAATAAAGGTTGCCTCCAGTGCAGGAAGCATGCCAATGGCCAAATATACGGCCATTGGAAATGTTTCCTGATGCAATATAAAAATAAAAATATTTTTTTTCACCGATTTCTGATGTTTAAGCATAGCGCAGCGCTGCGCAAATGGGCTGCGCTCTAAAACCCAGAATACTAAAAATTAAAACCCACAAATGTGGATTTTATTGAAATTGTTAATGTACAATGCAAGGGAATGGCAGGCTGAAGACAACATGGCCACCGAGTAGAGGTTGCTAAGGGGGGAAGCTCAGTCTAAGAGATGTAACCAAGCATCAGTAGGCAATCCTATGTAAATGAGTGTTAGGATAGTGAATCGCAAGTTTACATAGCAAATGAGCACAGTCAGTGGAGTGTAGGAGTAGGATATCGGGAGTAACAGAGTAGAAGATAGGTGACATCATGAGGGGGGTATGTATGAAAGAAGTGAAGCTCATTGGAGCAGAGTGGCATGTGTCAGCTGTCATTTATACATCATGGAAAGAGGTGTGTCAACAGGTAGGCTAGGGAAAGCCAAGAAATGGAAGGTGTATGCCGTGGATAACACCAAAGTTTCTTGCTGAACGGGTATGCGTGCGTGTACACGCGTGTAAACCCGAGTAAGACAGAGTGTGCGCATGTAAGCGTGAGTGCGCACGTTTAAGCTGGAGTAAGCATGTATAAGGCTGTTTAAAGAGTTGTAAGCGCGTTTGCACTGGTGTGCACATGGTTTAACCCGAATAAGCAAGTTTTAGTCCGTGTAAGCATGTGTGCATGCGTGTTAGCTGCTGTGCACGTGTTTGCGCTTGTGTGCATGGTGCTCCCCCCCCCGAGGAAACAGAAAGGGAAAAGGAAGCACAACAAATAGTAGGAAGCTACCAGGGAGTACTAGCAGAGCTAGCAGGTGAAAACAATCAGAATCAGGCAATTACACAGGCAGTACACTAGCCCAGCCTAGCCTAGCACTTAAAACTCTGCAAACAACAGTCCAGTATGTTTCTCACAACAGACACTGCAGTAAGCTAATAGAAGTGAAATCTGAAAAAGCTTTACTGAGACAAAGAAATGTTAGAGGCTGCCATTGCTGTTATAAGGTGACATATGCAACATACTGAGGGTGGTGACAATGGAAATGCTGCTGGACAACCCACAGTGAAGAGACGGAGAAGAGTGTACAGGCCCAGGGTAACCTACCAGGGGCTACATGAGCTGGAGATAGTGGAGCGTTATAGAGTGGGCAAAGACCTCCTGCAGCAAATTGTTGAGCTGTGCAGGCCATGCCTCACACACAGCACCAACAGAGGGGAACCCATCCCAGTTGAAACCAAGGTATGTGTTGGCCTAAGAATATTAGCAACAGGTACCCTCCAGAGACCAACTGGTGATATGATGGGGATATCACAGGCATCAGCATCCAGGGTACTACACCAGTTCCTGGATGCCATGTCAGCACATGACGGTGATCATGTATATTTCCCCAATTCCCGTGAGGTATTGGCCAGCAATATGCATCTCTTACAGCAAATAGCGGAGTACCCTGAGGTAGTGGGTACAATAGACTGCATGCACATATGCATCAAAGCACCAGCCGGCGAGTGGGGTAGGGTCTACTTCAACCGCAAGGGCTTCCCCTCCATCAACTGCCAGGTCATGTGTGATGCCCAGGGCGTAATACTGAATGTGTGTGCAGGCTGCTCTGGAAGCTACCATGATTCCCATATCTGGCATCCGACGCAGCTGTACCAGACATTTGCCAATGGGGACATCCCACATGGTCACCTAGTGGGGGATGCTGGCTATGCACTGGAGCCATGGCTGATGATACCCATCAGAAACACACACACACCTGAACAGGAATGCCATAATGAGACATACGCACAAACACGTAATGTAATAGAGCATGTGTTTGGGCTGCTCAAGTCACGGTTCTGGTGCCTGGACACATCTGGTGGAGCCTTGCAGTACTCACCAACTACATGTACCCAAATTGTCATGATATGTGCTATGCTACATAATATGATCCTGCAAAAACAGCTGCAGCAGGACCAGCATAGGCCTGGGCCAAACAGCCCCCCACCATTGCCAAGACCATCACAGGCAGAGCGTGACTCGGAGGAGGAACAACCTGATCCTGCCCCAGTAGGCAGAAGGAGGCGTGCCCAGTATGCTTTGGCCTTGGCAAAGAGGCAACACATAGCACATACACTGGCTCAGTAGGAACTCTGGAAATGATACCTCTCTGACTCGCACATATAGTAAAAGGGATGCCTAAGTTGACACTACCTGCTTTCAAACATGTACAGGGAGTGTAGTATGTGCATCCGACATAGGCAGCCCTGCAGCACCACCTAAGGCATGATTGCCATGTGTTAAGCAATATAAAGCAGTGCTAAACAGCATTTACCACCATGTAGTATATGCAAACAAAATTGCACACACCAACTAGCACAACTGTGGTCAATGTTCAGTAATACTGGGCAACGTCCAGCAATGTTGGTGAATATTGAGCAATGTCGGACAAGCCTGGTCTAAATAGGGCATAACTGAACAAAAGCCAACATGCTCATATTTGCTTAATGGGCCCTTCAGCAGTCTGGTCTGCTCAGTATGAAAATATAAAGTAGTGATGGGCCTCGAACCCAGGATACTGTGCACTATAGCTAAAGTACTGAATCACTAAACCATGACAGTATTGCAGTGGTCAGCCTGTATGAAGGAATGTTGAGAAGTCTATGCAAAGTATTTCATGGTAACCCTGCAGGCACAGCATAATCCTTGTCGAGTTATGACACAAAGGTGAGTCCTGCAGTGAGAACAGAACCTGACTTCCAACACACACAGTATAAATGTTAATATCGGTCATGTTCACACACAACCAATGTAGTGGACCTCAGATAGCAACATACTGAAAGCTCACACTGGGCATGCTCACACACTTGAATAAATGAGACAAATGTCAGGCAACAAAACATGGAATGGCAGAACTGGGCATGCTCACACACTTAGGCCATGTCTGAGTACAGCAGTGGGCCACGCATATCTGGCAGTTGCATGTGTTAACCCAGGAACATGTCACTATACAGCAATCCGCCTTGTGCACACAGTCATATGACAACAGACACATCTATAATATAGTGGAACCCTGTCATAATCAAATATGTTCTGCAGATACAGAAGTTGTTCATAGAAACTGGTAAAGCAAAGACGATAAAGACCTGAAAACAGTATCAGCAATAAACTTTGTGCATCTTGAACATTAGCATAGGTTCAGAGGTCGATACTAGGCTATCTGCCCTAGGGCATGTACAAGCCTAGCCAGAGTGTGTTTGGCATTCGCAGCCCTGTCAGATTACTATACTGTGTGTGTGAATAGTAGGTCACACAAGATAGCCCATGTACATTTAGGCTAGTGTGCCTCTGTCTAGCGGGGACACAGAAGATATCCCAGGGGTAAACATACGATCACCCATACAGTCGTCAAGATGTCTCCAGTAGGTGGTCAGTGGGTGGCTCTGCCTATGTGAAACTGGGATTACATTCTGGAGTGAGTGGAGCCTCTGGGATAAGAATCTGCCCCTCCACAATGTCCTATTAACATCTGTGCTGAGGTATATGTCCCTGGAGTGTGTAGCTCCAAGGGAGTCAGATATCCTGAGGTGGAGCATGTCCAATAATTCTGGGTTGGGTATATCTGTAAACAACAAGCACACATCATATCCGAGTAGGTGGTAAGTAAGAGCTGGAGTTACTGCATCTGAACTGTGCAGGGCATCTGTGTGAGTCCCTAGATCTGCTTGGTGAGGAACTTCCGTGGCCAGTACAGTTGCTGCAAGTGTTGGGTAAGGTACTCCCCAAATGTGACATTGTAACCAAGCATGGATGTGATGAGTATAGGGGCACAATGACCTCACTCGATCTAGATGTGAAACCATATGGGATAAGTTGGCCCACATAGAAGGTGTGTCCAACCACTTTGGCAACGTGAATGTCAAAGGCGACAGTACGAACAAGTCATGTCCCCAAACCCCTAACAACTCCTACCATATGTAATGGAGTACTACCTATGTGGTAATGTGTGGGCATGTTGTTATTCCCAAAGGGGATGACTATCTGAAAGTTCATTTGACTGAAAGTTCATTTAATCGACAAGGATTTTAGGTGGGGGGCTTCTCCCCACACCCCCGATAATGTGAGGCTGTGCCCCACCCCCTAACTATATATATCAACTCCAGGGTCGCACAATATTGGGGAAGGGGGCAAATCCTTGTTGATTAAATGAACTTTCAGTCAAATGAACTTTCAGTCAAATGGCTTTTCGATCAAATCATATGAACCTGAAGACACACAATATAATGGTGTTTGTGGAGACCTTTATATTCTCCATAGTTCCCACGAAAGCCAAGTGTGGTTCCTGAGTTTGGGAGTGTGTTCTGTAGCAGGCAACAAACTGAAAGGCAGTATTGCACAATGGTAGTTGTATATGTATGGTCTGTGATGCTTTGTGCAGTGCTACTAACCTGGAGGTGTGTGTATCTGTGATGTATATGGATACTCCCCCTAGTTGTGTTGTCTGTTCCAAGTCTTGTTGTCAGATAGCATGGTATGAAACATAACCTGGTAGTGCTGGTGTGCATAAGCGAGCCTGAACCAGGCATCTGTCAGTGCACAGACATTGCTATGCTCCATACTGAGGAGAGTCCTCAGTGGCCGCAATAAGAGGTTAACACAACTGTTGTTGAGCAGCATTACCCTTACTTTCATTTAACCTGTAATGTCTATGGAGGTGTGTTTGTCTTCTGAGCCCTTCTTAAAAAGGGCACTATGGTGGTAGCAAGAGCCTTAGCCAGCATTCCAAAGTCCAAGGGTGACAGGTACAAGCTGTCCACAGTGAAGCTACGTGGCATATTGAGCATGTCACCATAGGCTGACAGACACTGTATCCCCTATGAATTAAACAAATTTGTTAGGCAACTGTTAAATGTAATGTGTGTCCGTATACGATGACATCATAATTGGTGGGTGTAAGATGCTAGACAAGGTCAGGGTCATACTGGCCTGGGCTACATGATCAGAGTGTTCCTCCATGTATCATGTCATGTGGTCCAGGGAGTAATGTCTGAGGTTATACACACCAGCAAGGACAATGATGGTGCCAGTCCTGTACTTGCTTTGGAGTGACCTGACTGCCTGTGTTATGCGGCAGATCCTGGCACACAACAGACAGCTCAAAGTGACAATTCCCTTGTTAGGGCTGGTGAGTGGTACATTAGTGTGTCTGACAATAAGTGTTGCCTATTACAAGTGTATTAGGTGTGTTGTTTAGCCAGAGGGGCAGTGACTGTGTGGCACACTGACATTTGAACTATGTGATATGTGGGTATTGTAGTGGGGTAGCAGGTGTGTGTGTGTGTCTGCTTTGGAGGTCTCTGCTGCTTAGGAAGAGTACATTTACAGCATCCAAGTATGTCTATGTGTGATAATGTGGTTTGAGTGCTGTTGCTAGAGGATATGTGAGACTGATATGTGGTGTGTGTGGTTACCTTCACCACCTGATAGACTGTGCCAGTCATGGGTTGAGAGAGTTCAGCACCCTGTATGTCTATATAGGTGCATCTCACACATATATCTGAGTTTGTCAGGAGGAGGAGAGGGTTGTCTGTGTACATGAGGCAGATGTGACATTGTGTCAATATCACAATATCCACCAGCTGGACTGAAGAGTACACACGAAACTGACCCCTGGACATGCCAGGATATTATCATGACATACTCTGTAGCCAGATCACAAAGGATCAGTAGGGTGTTAAGCGTGTAAAAGAGTATAACAGGGATTAGTTCTCATGTTTGTTGGTATTTTGTAAAGAGTAGCTGAGAAGGAGTCCAGACTGAATCATGACACCTCCTTCAGCTATGTCATAAATAGCAATGTACACCCATATATGTCCTGAGTCAGGGCCAACTGCACCTGAGCGACAATGCTGATATCATGACAGACAGGCCCATATGTACATACCCATCTCCCACTGACAATAGTCCACTTCATCATACCAAGAGATATCACATGTAGAATGGATGAGCAGCTACCCCTACTGCCAAAAGCATGGCAGCAAGTGGAATACATTGATTCCCAATATGTGTCATGCACAAACTACAGAACAAACAGATCATGCACCTGAACAGTCAGCCGATCCTCACCCCCTACACAGGATGTGGAACCGTTGAATGTGTCACAGCTACATATGGCACCCCCCACAAGTGTTGGTGCACAACACACCATGGGAAGTCAAGCCCTGTATGCCTATGAAGTCTGATCTGCAAGGTCATGGAGTCCATCATGGTTGCAGTCATAAACAGAGCTATTGGAAGCTGACATACACACAACCCTACCAACCGTGGTATGTTCATGTGCGGATCATGGTTCCCAAACATGCTAGACTGTTTGCAAGGCAGCCACCCAGGACATACATCAATGAACACATCTACACATGTGTCACATAGACTTTGAATAGCCCTTTATCAACATCCCAGACACATGTAGTATCCACAAAACCAACAAGCTGTGCATAAATATGTGTTGACATATGACGGAATGTCAATGTGTCCACAGATAGATCACACAAGGTAAGGATTCTGAGGTCTTGTTCAAGCTGTTGACACCTGCTGACCCACATGGACCATTCCTGGAATGGCATAAAACAAAGTGTACACACATCACCATGTCCAGTCTGATGATGTCACCATCCTATAGATACAGCAGGAGAAAGGAAACCAGCCAGTAAAACAAATAGCGTGCCGTGTAAATACATTTCTCTCTAGTATCATAACATAGTTAGGTAGGGGTTTGAATCCTGCAAACAGTGTGTGTGTGGGGGGGGTGTATGTGTGCAGTTTCCTTTGAGAGGTGTCCCCTTTTTGGAGATTGGGAAAACTCACTAAAAGAGGTACATTCCTCTTTGGAAAGACTGATGATGTCACCATCCTACAAATACAGCCGGAGAAGGGAAACTAGCCAGTAAAGCAAATAGCGCGACATGTTAATGCATCTCTCTAGTATCATAACATAGTTAGGTAGGGGTTTGAATCCTGCAAACAGTGTATGCATGTATGCAGTTTCCTTTGAGAGGTGTCACCTTTTTGGAGACTGGGAAAACTCACTAAAAGAGGTACATTCCTCTTT
The DNA here is from genome assembly GCF_019279795.1 of Protopterus annectens. NCBI lineage: Eukaryota > Metazoa > Chordata > Ceratodontiformes > Protopteridae > Protopterus > Protopterus annectens. Next base: position 1,550,574,952 of record NC_056732.1, on the reverse strand, counting down.
GGAAAGACTGATGATGTCACCATCCTACAAATAGGGGGGGTTGCAGTTTCTTTTGAGAGGTGTCCCCTTTTTGGAGACTGGGAAAACTCACTAAAAGAGGTACATTCCTCTTTGGAAAGACTGATGATGTCACCATCCTACATCTCCTTGTTTAACCTGGTGAGTGGAATATCAGTGTGCCTGACTATAGATTCACCCATGACTGGATTTCTGGGTATGTTGTTATTCCTTATGGGTTGTGCTTGAGTGGAGCACTGAGTTTGTGGGCTATGTGTCATTTGGGTTGTGTTGTGGGGTGGAGGTTGCTTACGTTTCTGCTTTGAAGGTCTCTGTTGCTTGAGCAGATTTTTATTGAGAGCCTCCGTGAATATAGATGTGTGTTTCATGTTTCTATATGTGTGTTTTGGTGGAGTAGGTTTTGAGGAACTATGTGATGAGTGTGGTGTGGAGCAAGTGTTTACCTTCTCCTCTTGACTGTCTAGTCCATTCTTGGGTGAAGAGAGCTTTGCTTCCAGTTTGGCTATATAAGTGCATCTCTCACAGGTTGTAGTGTTGGGTGGAAGGAGGAGAGTGTTGTCTTTGTACATGAGGCAATTGCTGCATTGCCCCAAGATGCCCAGATTCATCAAGTAGACAGGAGAAAACACCGGGAGCTGACCCTTAGACATGCCTGGGTAGGTGCTTATTTATTAAGTACTAAAAACTATTTTCCTTTAGACAAGTGAGGAAAGTTGAGTGCTGTAGTAATTTGTAGCTTATTTAGTGCTTACAATGAGTTCTGAACAAGTGCTGAGCTCAAAGAAGCAGATTTTAATGTTAAAACTAAAAAAACTGGCTTGTTCTAAGGGAAATTTGAAGAGCAGATTTTATGGCACTGGGAATAGTTTAACCCTAGCTAAGCGGCGATGCATAAAGTGTATTTTTTTTATATCAGTAGCAAATGAGCAAACTGATTTAAACAAATTAACGAATAAAAAGCTAAAAAATGAGCCCTCTTCCAGCAGTCTTTGATCAGACAAGTTCTAACTGCACACTCCTGCCATTAGGGTGCAGGGGAACCTTCTCCAAAAAAGAGGGTCTGGATTAGTGCTCAGGTTTTACAAACAAAGATAGATTCAGCAGGTCTGAATTTAGTCTATGCTACAGCAAGCAAGGCATACTAATTTCAGAAAGAAACAGTTCAAATAAGCAGGTACAATAAGCCTTTAACCAGAAACACCCAGGTCAGAAGGGCAGAATATACCCTCTTCTTCCACAAGAGTGCAGACCACACCTTCTTAATGTAAAATAACTGCCCAAAGCCCAAGTGCTTAAACCAGAACTAATGCACTTTTAGAATAACAGCTACTAAGCCTTCAATCAACAACTCCCAAACTTAGAAGGATGTAAGCTACCTGCCTACCACAACAGTGCAGACGACAAGCCTTCTTAATGTAAAACAACTGGTCTGGAGCCCAAGTGCTTCAACCAAAGGCCAACCAAAAGAGATGGCCTGGATTAGTGCTCAAGTTATACAAACAAAACCAGATTCAGGATGCCTGAACCTAGTCTATGCTACAGCAACCAAGGCGCACCAATTTCAGAAAGAAACAGTTCAAATAAGCAGGCACATAAGCCTTTAATCAGAAATCCCCAGCTCAGAAGGGCAGAATCTAGCCTCTCCTCCCACAAGAGTGCAGACCACAACCCTTCTTAATGAAAAATAACTGGCCTGAAGCCCAAGTGCTTTAACCAGAACTAATACACTTTTAGAATAACAGACTTCAATCAGCAATTTCCAACTTAGAAGGATGTAAGCTACCTATCCTGCCACAACAGTGCAGACCACAAACCTTCTTAATGTAAAACAACTGGTCTGGAGCCCAAGTGCTTAAACCAAAAGGCTAATAGTTACAATTTAATCAGGCTACTACCAAGTAGTAATAAATGGAGCAGAATAAATACAATTGAGTACTTTTAAGAAGAGGCAAAAGCAAAATAAAGTGCATTTTTTTTAGTAAAGTGCAAGGAGAGAGCAAGAAGGAGCAGAAGAAAAATTCAAGGTTAAGAACCTAAGTGGGTTTGCCTTCTCCGATGTTCTCTCTGTATTAAGTAGAGTGAACACTAGAATGGGAGGGGTGTCCCAGATCAAGTTTACAGTAGAGGCAGGCAACTGCAAAGCCACCAATTATAACAACACCGCAAGAATAGGGTGGGGAGAGGGGGAAAAAACTTTCAGGACAGATGAGAAACAGAAAACAATGCCAGAAAATATATAAAATGATTCAGTCAGGCAAAATTAAGACAATGCAGAACTCTGAAAGGTTAAAATGCCAAGAAATATACTTATCAATCAGTGATATATTTCCAGATTGTTTGAGAATCACTCTGCAGCCAGAACACCAGGAGTTTCCAACAGTGTATGCAGGAATTTACAAACAGAAACTATTTTTAAATCAGCAAGCCTTGAAGCAATCAGATAACACAAAAGCTGTTTAGACCTGTTTTATAAACTTCACCACAGGAATTGGGGGGAAGCAGTTTCAGGACAGATGAGAAACAGAAAACAATGCCAGAAAAAATATAAAATTATTCAGTCAAAGATGAATGAAACCTTTCAAGAGCACTTTTCATGGGCCTAACCAAAGCATTTTATCTTACTGACAACCTCCTCCTCCTCCTTCACTCCCTCCAAGAAATTAGAATTAGCTCCAACACTTTCACCTGGTTCCAAGGCTTCTTAACAAACAGGTGCTTCAGTGTGAAAATTGTCTCATCCCTATCACCTGCAGCACCTCTTAACAAAAGAGTGCCCCAGGGTTCCATACTAATCCAATTGCTGTTTTCAATATTTATTAACAAACTACCCTCTGACCTTCCTAACCTTCCTATTACTCTTTACACTAATGACATGGTCAACCTTTGCTCCAGTCACTCACATTCAACAATTCAAATTCAGCTTCAGTCTGACCTCCAATCCCATAATTCTTGACTCAGCAAACATAAGCTACTCCAAAACCCCTCCAAAACAAAGGACATGGAACTTTAACCTCACAAAAGCTGAAAAAACTCCTAAAAGTTTCATAATAGCAGATCTGAATGATACTCCTGTAGAAGCAACCATGTCCTTTAAATACCTAGGTTTATGGCCTGACCAGTCACATAACTCCATAACTAGGTTGAAACCAGCAGGAAAAAGATCAACTTTCTTTTATTCTTATTCTGGAAAATATCTGACTTTCTTGCCAGACCAGCTAGAGCTTCAATAATCAAAGGAATCCTTCTTGCTCAATTTGAATATAGTATCGCCAACATAGTAACAGCCTGTATAAAAACACTCATCAGCTCTACAATCTATTGAAAATAAAATCTGCAGCTTCATTAGCAACTCCTCCTCAGGAACACCACTCTCTCAAAAGAAAGATGACTCGATGACTCATAGTCACTTACAGAGAGTTGTCTCTTCTTTTCAAACTGCTACAGCCAGGTGCCTTCTTGTCTCTTATTGTGAAATTCCATAATAAAACCACCCCCTACAATCTCTGCAACTTTTCCCAATTAACTCCTTCAGTCCAGGCATCCACTAAACTACCCTGTATACTTCTTCTCAGTTCTTGCACCTAAAGTCTGGTGAGCCCTCTCCCGTTACCTTAAAGAAATCTCCTATTTCCTCACTTTCAGATCACATCTGAAAATATGTTTTCATCAAAAATCTGACTTCTCTCTCATCCATATCACTTGTACTTCCGCCCTGTGTTCTCACCTGTTGCTAACCTGTCATGCTGCTGCCAAAATTAATCCACATTTGATTTTCTCCTGTAAATAATATTTGCTCATTGTTTCAGTTGTTACTGGACACTGTACCTTATGTGATTACTCAGTTTACCTTTGAATGTTTGATGGCAACATCTTCGAAACTGTTGCCGCAGACTGCAAACCACGAAATTCCAAAACAGCGAAAACCGAAGCGGCGAATTCCAAAATCTCGCCCCCTTTTTGACCCATAGTAGCATTTGTTTCAGCAGTGGAGTGATCAGAAATGTCGAAATTCGATATTTATTTGACATTTCAGGAAGTTGGTGCTTCGGTTTTCACATAAACGGTTTGCGGATGTGCACGTTCGACGAATGTGCTTTCACACATTCAAAGGTAAACAGATTACTCTGTGTTTGCAAATTAGTTTTGTTTAATTTTTTGTCATCAGTGTACTATGCTGACAAAATAAATAAATAAATAAACAAACAAATAAATAAATAAATAAATTAATTAATTAAATGAATGAATGAACTTAGAACAGATAGATTTAAATTTGATTTCTAGGTTCCCTCATTTTTGGATATTAGAAAAATTCTGGAATAGAAGCCTATGCCCTCTTTTGAAGGAGGAGCAGACTCTTTTATTCCCTAGGATAACATATCTGATTTGATCAGGGGAAACAAATGAGTTTGGTGAAGTGTAAGAGATACCCACTGATATTTGAACCCAGGCTGAATTGTTTATAATACCCAAACATCTGATGTTATCTGTCTTTGTAAAGAGCTGGAAAAATTGCCTGCAAGCCTAAAAGGGTGGCTGGATTGGATGGATCTTCATCCAGTTGCCAAGTGGCCTGGATGTTGGATTGTTCCAAAGATAATCAGACATTTTTTTCTTATGAAAAGAGGATCCTTGGGATCCATTCCCTATTTTTTGTAGCTAAAGGTCAAGCCAATAACATCAACAGCTATAAGACTAATGCACAGAATTGAACATGGGCTGCTTTAACATAGATTGCAGAAGAGCAGGGATCAGGGATGTGCCACTTTCCCCACTGTTTTGCTGCCTCAAAGTTGTTAATATAATAAGCAGAAGTTTGGAGGGGTGCACACATTGGGACCACAGGGGGGGTGGGGCTTGTCCCACTACAAAAAGAAGATTTTTTTTTTCAATTCACTGTTTTGTAACTATATCATCAGCTCAATCTTTAGATGTTCAACATTGTAGCCATCCAACAATCAGCTAGGGCAGCAAGTTGAGGGGGATGAAATCCACAGATAATTAGTCAGGCATTTTTCTTACGAAAGGAAGATCCTTGGGCTCCATTCCTCTTTTTGTAATTGTGTGTGTGTGTGTGTGTGTGTGTGTGTGTGTGTGTGTGTGTGTGTGTGTTTGTGTGGGTGTGTGTGGGTGTCGTGTGTGTGTGTGTGTGTGTGTGTGTGTGTGTGTGTGTGTGTGTGTGTGTGTGTGTGTGTGTGTGTGTGTGTGTGTGTGCACGTGTGTGTATGTGTGTGTACCTTGTTATTTTTTTCTTAAATTACTGCTGAGAAGACTTCGACTTGGAAGCTTTCAAGGGCTTACATAAGACAGGCCCAGGGCTGGAAGGATAATCCCTTTGATACTTATTTTGATTCCCTTGCATTAAATTTTCTTTCTTTTCTACCTTTTTAAATATGTCAGCAGAAGGATTTCCAAAATAAATCTTTATCAGGAGGAGCATTTAAAATTTGGGTCTTAACATCTTCAGGAAAATGTTGCAGTCTGTCTCCAGTGTTCCTGCACATCACTGATCTGCAGCAGTGGCTCTGGATATACCATCCACTACATCATATACTTGGTAACTGGGAAGGGATGTCACTGTCAAGAGAAATAATAGACGGGTCAGCAATGATGTTTCTGAAAAGAAACTTGTGACAGTCTGGAGCTTAATTATAAAGTTTGTCTGCTTTCTGTGGAGCAAGGGATTGCAAATCAGGAGAAGAAAGAGTGTTAAAAGCATCCACTAATACTTTAGGAACTGAAGGAATAGCTAAAGGCTTTTGGGGAATCCATACTACGCACCTGATGATATATTCTGTGACTCAGAAACTTCCCTTCCCTCTCATTTGAAGACAGTTTTCATTTTAGAAATGGTATCAGAGAAAGAGACTTTTTCCTTAGTAGAATCTGAAAAGCTAGTGTGCTCAGGTTCAGACTCACATAGAATAGGAAAAGAGAGCAGTGAATCCTAGCCAATCCCATCTTCAGCTGATTCACAGATGGCCTTATTAACATAGGAGGAAGGAGATGAATTCCTTTTAGCACAGGGAGATACTAGAGTGGAGGACTGGAAAGACTGAAATGTCTTAAAAAGATCCCGGGCAAAGATGTACCAGTCATCTAAAGAGAACCTCTGAATGCAGTGTTTAGGAAGGAGGGCGAATGTTTAGTTTTTTGAGACTTTTTCTTAGGGGCAGAATCAGATGTCTGGACCTCCATCAATGACCCTATAATGTCTTCCTTTACCAGGACCTGTTGGAACCCTGTCTCACCTCCAGTAAGAATAAAGTAGCGTTCTCCCTTCCTGGCTAAAGCTGCTTGAAGTACAGACTAAATGGGCATGCATTATCCCTAGGCCTTAGTGGTTTCCCCTGGAGACACATCATAGGCAACAGGTAGACAAGATTGATGGTCTGAGGACTGAGAAACTATCACAGAGTAATCATCTGTCACAGACTACTGGAAAGAGGTGGACAGATGAGTCTCTTCATAAACATCTTTTAATAACAGTCTCTTTAACTGAGAGGGGATATCTGAAGGAGTGGTTGAGGCCAGTTGGTGTAATGATTAAGGTCTTTGGCTACTAGGTACAAGGTTCAATCCTGACCTACAGCCAATGCATGTTTGGAGTTTACATGTTCTGCCTATGTCTCTGTGGGGTTCCTCACACCTCTGGAAAACATGCTGAGTGTTTCCATCTCAAGCTCACCAATGAATAGAGATGTGGGCAGCAGCACTGACTCTACATGGTGGCCTATAAGGGGAAGAGTTCTTATAGATACAGACCAACCACTTTGGGCACCTTTTGTGGTGCACGGTATCCTCAAAACAGGAGAACACAGATCACAGACTGCACACCATGGTAGGAATAGCCACTCAACAGTGGAAAATATGTCTCTAGGCGATTCGGTTGTGTTTACTAATGTCTCCAAATATATATAAGTATTTGCCGGTGATAAGTGGGGTGAGGACCTGGCCTACTCCGACCAATGCTAGGGACACATTCTAACAGTGGGAGGGGTATTTGTGCCCCTACTGGACAACGTGTGCCCGCCATAAAATCTAGCAGCCCTGGATGAATAAGCTACTGGCCGGCCAGTGTCCAGTTACCCAGCCTGAGGTACCTAGGATAGCTCTGTTGAGCGAAAGCTGGATGTAAAACCAATCAACCTGCCAAACATTAACTAAGAATTGCTAGAATCAATGTACATTCACTGACAGGATAAGCTTGGAAGTGGATGGGATGGTGCTACAGAGGAAACTGGACATCCTATGTATCTAAGAGAGAAGATGGATGGGCAGTGCAGCAAAGCCACTTGGCTTGGGATCCAGAGCCTACTACTCAGATGGAGGACAGGCTAGAAATGGTGTAGGAATTGTGGTGAGAGAGAGGCTTCAGAAGGCAGTGAGGGATGTCATCAGAATTAGTGACAGCTGCATGAAAATCAGAGTCCAGCCTAATGATAGGACAGTATTCATAATCTCAGCCAATGCCGCATAGCAGGTTTGTGACAGTGAAGAAAAGAGTGCATTCAGACTGCACTTGCAGGACCTACTAGATAAAGCAAGACAACATAAATTGGTGTTGAAAATGGGTGACTTGAATGCACATATTAAAAATCATCTGCATGCAGTGAACAGAAAAGGCTCTGAGGTCAACAGAGACCAGACTGAAGACCTGGAAGCTGACTGTAGAGAAAGCACAACAGTTCAGGGAATTATTCATGGCTCTAGCACCCCAAGTAGAGCAGGAAATAGGTGGATTTGGATAAGAATGTCAGCACCTCAAAACAGCATGTGTGAGGACTACAGATCAGATATGTGGCCATGTCAGGTATGGAAATAAGGCACATAAGGAAAGCTAATGGTGGAATGCAGAAGTCCTGGAAGTTATCAAAAGAAAGAAGGAGTGCAGGAAAAAGTGGGAGATAGAAAAGACTAGGAAGGCTAGGAAGGACTACTGGTGGGCTAACAAAGAGGGTAAGAAAGGAGTTGCAATAGAAAAAAACACAATATCAGAAGCACTCTACAAGCTTCTGGAAAGTGACTCAGTAGGTGGCACAAAGAAACTATATCAGGTTGCAAGGCAAAGACAGAAAGATAAAGAAGATAGTCAGACACCCGTCATAAGGGATGCCTGCAACAACCAGCTCACCAGTGCATAGATATCAAAGGCAGATGGAAGGAGAAATTCCAGAAACTTCTGAATGAAGAAAACCCCCACAGAAGCTGTACTGCCCCATACACAGCCTACAAGAAGAGAAGAACAGGAGCCCACCAAGGAAGAAGTAAGAACACTAAATAAAAAGAAGTCAGGGGAAACAGCAGGCTCAGATGAGGTCACAGCCGATATGATAAATTTGCTGGGTGAGACATGGGAGAAATGTCTCCTGAGGGTACACATAGCAGCGTGGAGAGAAAGGCATATCCCTGTTAACTGGAGCATACGCATACTCATGCCAGTGTACAAGAACAAAGGGGACATTCACAGCTGTAAGCAGTACAGAGGTATCAAGCTCCTGTCACATTCCATGAAAGTTTTGGAGAGGGTGATTGATAAATAGATATGCAGAGCAGTAGAAAGTAAGATGGGAAATGAGCAGTTCGGATTCTGATCAGGATGAACACTACTGACTCAATGTTTGCAGTGAGACAGATAGCTGAGAAAAAGCTAGAGATGAGGAAAGAGTCCAATTGGGTATTCCTAGACTTGGGGATAGCATATTACAAAGTCCCAAAAAAGCTGATTTGGGCAGTCCAACAGTAGTTCAAAATCCCTGAAACATTGGTAGAATTAGGTACAAGGACCCAATGACTCAAGTATGAACATTGTTCGGTTTCACAAAGGGATTCCCAGTGGGGGTGGTGTGCATCAGGGATCAGCTTTGAGCCCACTGCTTTTCATACTGGTGACCGATTACATTAGCAAACTGGTCGGAGGGGAGAGATCAACAAAGTTACTGTATGCAGATGATGTGGCATTACAGGCAGACTGAGGAAGAACTTTGTCAAAGAAACACCCATAAAACACACAAAAAAATGTTTTCTTTATTTCACAGGTGGGCAATCCTCTACGCACCAAACTTCACTGTTGTACCTTAGAGGAGAAAATGTCAAAAACCCTTCAAAGGCATTAAGCCAACTGGCACAATGCAACATATTACAGTGAAACCCACTACAGAATTAATTTGTAGAAATAAATTCACAACCACCAATGTTTTAATGCATGCAGACAAATTCATATTTAAAACAGCTAATGTTAAATAATATTTAGTTAAAAACAACTTGTGCTACCAAAAAATGGAAGCAGGTAAAATAAACCAGTTTATGATGGTGTAGCAATCAGATGAAAATTTTATTTTATTTGCATGATTATTCAAAGAAATTTGGATACAGTCCATTTTGTTTACTTTTCGCAGCATTTTTATAAGGGACACTTTTATAGACCACAGTTTACCAGTTCCATATAGTATCCCAATCACTCATGTTCATCAAATAACATCTGACTGCTGTAATGATCTCATAAACAGCCAATGCTGTTCATAACATTAAGTAGCTTGCCAGGTCTTTCTTCTGTATCATATAGGCACGTCATGCACACCTATGGGCAGTTCCAAATTGTCAGTCCACCTACCACATGTTTTGGAATGTGTGAGGAAATGGGAGTACTCTGGGGAAAATCTATGCTGACACAGGGAGGAAATGTCAGATCTGCACAGAAGGCACCACCACTGAGAATCGAGCTGAAGGATTTCTTATTATGAACAACAGTGCTGCTTACTACACCATGGTGATGCAGCATGGAGCATTACTTTTGTGAAATTCAAAAAGATCTAAGGCATATAACTTTTGTAACAAGTTGTAATATTAGTTTTATTAACCATCACAGCGTTATAGACAAATTATGCCTTGCACTTAGATTGGACAGCTAAGGCGCTGTTTGTTAATTACATCCTTAGCCCGAGTGTTGTTCCAAATGCCAGCATCAGAACTGAAGTGTGATGAGGGCTAAGTTAGGTAAAAGGATTTGTCAATGTTCATATTGACATAGCGGTTTTGAGGAGTTGAGTCCTGCAAAGCATTTTCCTGTCTGTTACTGCTTACATTGTTGAAGTGAATTTTAATAAAAAAGTCTTATAAACTTTTTATGAAAATCATGATCCTACAGCACCTGTCAAAGGAGCAGGGGAAGTTCCACCAATGCCCAGCCAAATTTTCCCCTCCTAGTATAAATATCATTGCGGGTCTCTGTTGAAAAGAGGCCACTAGCCTAGTGGGACTAACCTGTTCAACACAGGATAAACAAAACATAAAAATAAATTAATAAGCTGTTTGCATTTGTTATAGCATTACAGTATAATCATCATCATCAATCACCTTTTTTTTTTTTTTTTTTTACATTTTTCAGATTATTTTATACATGGGGTCAGGATATGATGTCAACTGTCTCTACCTGCCCCAGTTCAAAGCCACTCTCATTGCTTCATTAGCAGTCATGCCCAACTGTCTCTGGTCTTCTCTCATGCAATCATTCCATCTCTTGGCTGAACACAAGTTTTTATCTAATTTCATTTTTTTTTCTGATGTACCAATACTTCTTACTTATTAGTTATTTTACTGGCTGATGAACCATAACCCTTTTATCCTGTGCATCTTTTGATAATTAAACTTTCTTAAAACAAAAGGTGAAATGTCCATACTAGCACTTAACAGTTTAATTTGAATTAGGTAGAAAGTTGGGTACATCTTGTAAATTATGGGGGTGAAATCCTGTAAAACAAACTTAGTCTTTATTTCCAGAAAATTGGGGCAGCACGACATATCTACAGTTTGCATTGTAGGCTATCTTCATTGTCACAGGTTCATACAGCTGGGACAGTTAGTCCATCATCTTCCACTCACTGTGCTTTGTGTATAATTTTCATATGAGGGTTATATCAGAAAGAGAAGGCTTGATGACTTAATTTGGACTAAGCTATTGTTGATTTTCTGCAGGTGAAGATCTTAACACAAACGTAGATCCACTATCACTGGCAACATACACTATTAATATTATTAATAATACTATAAGTACTTAATACAAGTACAAATTCTTCTGTAGACATGCTATAAATTTAGTTTTATTAGCATTATTAATTTGTTTTAGAAAATATTTCACAAGATGTCTTGCTTATTGTGCATTTCCCTAATATGCATACTCTACAAAGTTTGTTTTCAAAGTTACAGCAGAATTCTGATACAAACAGATCCAGGCTAGTACCATAGTCATCTGGAACCACCCTTAACAGCCACCCCCATCCTCTGGTGGGAAAAAGTGAACTGCAGTGTCCATCTAACCCCTGCCATCATCTTTGTCCCAGTAAAATTACCCTCCAGGTATTCTCATTTGATACGCACACGCACCTGCCCAGGGAACTAACATTTTCAGCAGAGCTTCTTCTTACCTAGGCCCCTCTATTTTACTTTAATGGGTAGGATTTGATACACACACACACACACACACACACACAC